>NC_072770.1:36619163-36777551 GCF_022539595.1 Amphiprion ocellaris
TCTATCTATCTATCTATCTATTTATTTATTTAATTTCAGTCTAGAACAGGTGCTCAATGCATTTCGCTGAGCATTGTGTTTGTGATAAATACAGGTCTTGAATCTTTTCTTCACCATGACTGTTCCACAAATTTAACCATATTTTAATTGCTGTAACCATGAAAATGAAGGTCCGCTCTTTCAACCCAAGTATTGACGTTTCATTTGAATAACTCATCATTTATTTTTCATAATAGTTTGTTCTGTGATATTCAGGAGATTAGGAGTAAAATGTTTCTTAGGTTTAGAGAAAAATGGTCTGTTGATATTTGGTATGAACCAAAATTTCGAACTTATTGTCTTCTAAAGGACAGATACAGTGAGGAACCTTATGTGAAGTATAATTTAAGCTGAACACAAAGATCCCTGTGTGCACAGTTACGCTCAGGAAACATCAGTCTTAGTATAGTGACTGGAGGTTTAAAGCTGCTCCAGAGAAGGACAGACTTTGTTTGCTGTGTAATCTAGGTGAAGTTGAGAATGAGGTTCATTATATGTTTTACTGTCCTGTATACAAAGTTTCTGTTTATTCTTTTCCAGGCCTGGGATAAAAGGCAACATGTTTAGTTTGAGAACTGAGCAGCAGAATAATGTGTGTTTTGGATGTATTGCTGTGATGCTGGTATATTAGTGTCTTGTAAACCCATGAGAGTTGGCCACACTTATGTGCATGACATGAATATATATATATATAATCATATATATTTCCCTAAACCTTTTGTTTTGCCTAAACCTAGCCAAACAAAGGTAAAAACTCTCTGTACTCTCAGCACGGACTGTTCCTGCAGCCTGTGGTTCTGAGGGTTCAGACAGACAACAAATAACTCGGTCAGTTCAGTCTATCATTGTTACAGTAATGGTCAACAAATTGAACTTGTACCTACTTCTAAATATCTGGGGGTCTTGACTGATGTCTTTTAAGGCACATATTCAGCATATTGCAAAGAAGCTGAAGCTTTTACTTGGATTTTATTTCCGAAATAAGTCTTGCTGTTCTTCTAGGGTGAAACTGATGGAGTCAACATTTCTTCCAATTATTGATTATGGTAATGTGTTCTATATGAATGCCTCCATATCCTGGAGGCATTCATATATAAGTGTGTATCATATAAGTGTTCATCATATGGCGCTTTGAGGTTTATGACAAACTGTGGAGCTTCAACACATCACTGCGTCTTGTATTCTAGAGTAAATTGGCCCTCTTTACATGTCCGCAGGCTCAAACACTGGTATGTCTTGATTTATAAGGCTATTCTAGAGATGATCCCATCTTATTTATCATCTCTTTTAATGAGAATAATAGTTCCTACAGCCTCCGCTCGCCGGACTTCTGTATTTTACTATTCCTGAGGTCAGAACGGAAATGGGGAAGAATGCTTTTAGATCTCCTGCTCCAACTACATGGAACATTTTGCAGTCAGAGCTCCATCTCCAAAGTCTGGTATCTCTGAATGCATTTACAGCTATGATCAATCCAGTCATATCCAAGCTTCTGGAGTGCAAATGTTTTATTTGAACTAATCTTGTAAAATTAATTGTTTGTGTTTTTTATGTCTATTTTTAAATGCGATTGTGTGTTAAAACTGTTGTTTTTAACAGTATGTCCTGTCATTCTTGGCCAGGTCTCTCTTGTAAAAGTGATCTCAATGGGACAAACCTGTTTAAATACAGATAATAATAATAATCATAATAATAAAAGGTATTTGATCAGATTCCTCCCTGTCAACAATAGCATAACTCTCCAGAACAGAGCAGATGTTTTGTGGCACGATAAAGAATGTCACACACATCAACAGATACTTAAATTGTCCGTGGATGTGTTTGTTACGTCACATCGGGGGAATATAACTACCACTGCTGCTACATTCCATCAGTTTGATATCAGTTTCTTCATCACGCTGTGACTCACACTCCACACAGCAGAACATCTGTCCTTACTGGTCTGCATCAACTCAGAGGCTGTGTACTGTATTTAACGCAGCACAACAGGAATCACAGGCGTGTTAACACGTGTGGCCAGCAAGCTCCGTCAGGCAGGTTTATTACATGCTGCGTTTGCCTCGGGTGTCGGAGTGAGTGCTCACGGATTAAAACTGTTGGCACAACAAATCAAAGCAAAAATCATAGCCTGTGCAAACAGTACATAACGTGAACTATGATTACACTAATACATGCTTGTGATGACTGTCCGGTCCAGTACGTCTCCTCTCACATCAGCCCTCTGCTCGGCCTTCCTGTGCGTGGTGCAACATCTGGACATTGCTAAATCATTACTGCATCAGCTTTAGGATGATTAGTTTAATTGGTATAAACAGACAAGACCACTGGAGAGGACACTACATCCTTTTTTTTCCTTTTTTTTTTTTACACTATGTGCCAATTTGGATTGCTTTAGGACATGGAGGAAGTTTGCTTTACAGCAGGGAGGAGGAAACATTCATCAAGTGGAAAAAGAACTATAAATTTTGGAGTCAAGCAATGAACTTGAAATGAGCACGAACCTCCCCAGTGGCAACATTTCTTTTGCTACAGGATGTAAAAGGCCCACGACAAAACCGCTCATGAGGCAAAAATAATTGAGTTCATGGACATTTTTATAGTTAATTACATCAAGCTATCACAGTTCATTTGACACTTGAATGAATGCATTAATGCTTTAAATGTAACTGAAGCATTTTATTAATACGCCTTAAAACAGGCATATAAAAATGAAATATTATATCTTAACTTTTATCACAGAGTGGCTCCCAATAGGCATTTTAGAGTATGTCACAGTAGGAAGACACAGGTGTAACTAATAACATTAATGATGGGTGGATTCCACTTCACTGTGTAATAATGTGGCTCGCTGGAGTGCCTCTGTGGGACACCCATGGAACAGAGCCTGAAGTGATACACCTGTGCTTTCTCTGTCTTCACTCAGCTTTGGAATGAAAAAGAACAATCTGTTGACATTTGGGACAGACAAAGGAAGGAGGAAACCCACAAAACAGTTGCAGACAACGACAAGGCCCGAATTTATCAAACAGCTTTGCTAAGCGGAAGCTAAACGGAGAAAAGAATCCGTCACTTTTACACAAACACACAAAGCCGCTCTTGCAAAATGTCCTTAAATTTGAGAGCAAGAAGTCAAAGTTGTACCTTCTGAAAATATTGGATCGTTTTCCTTTTTATTTTATATATCAAGGGGACACATTAGAAGACTAGAGTTCCCTTTACATGCATCTGCAACTCAGAAACTTGTCAGTTGTTAAGATTATTTCCCTCAGTTTTTGATTTGTCCATCCCTATTTACAAACTCTATTTAAATATTGTGAATATATTAGATTTTTGGGAATTTATGGGGATATTAAGGAGTTAAAGTTTTTACAGAATAACTGCAAGAATGTGAAATGAAGTTGATTCAAATTTCTGCAGAATTTCCCTCCTTTTACACTGCAAAAACTCTGAATCTTACCAAGTCTATTTGTCTTATTTTTAATCAAAATGTCTCATCCCACTTATTCAAGATAAATTCACTTAACAAATGACATTTCAGCAGATGGAGGGACTTGTTTTAAGACAATGCATCTTAAATATCTTGCTAAGTCAAACAATCTTGGAGTTATCTTATTTTAATCCTCACGTCGTCCTGCAGGTCAAATTGACCCTTTTTCCGTTTGAAAATATGGGGGAAAAAGATTTTCACAGTGAAAACTTCCACATTTTCAACATTTTTGGGATATTTTTAAACATTTTTCGGTGGAAAAAAGAAATGTTAAAAAAAAATGTTTCTTTAAGAACATTTGGGGAAAAAAAATCAACCAAAATCCAGCAAATTTCAGTCGATTTTGGTTGATTTTTTCCTGACTGTTCTAAAAGAAAATATTAGAACTTTTACTGATATATATGGAATCACTTTAGGTATTTTTAGGATTTTTTGGGAAGATTTTTATTCATTTTTGAAAAATATTTACAATTTTTAAAATTTTTATTTCTTGCCAAATTTGGAGATTTAAAAAAAAAAAAACTTTTAAGGAAAACTTTTAAAGAATTTTCTTAATGAAGATTATACAAATTTTTATAAATTTGGGGAATTATTTGCACAATTTTGGGATTTTTTTCAGACAAGGCATAGGCAGACAATAATTTTTGGTGCCGTAATTGAGGACAACAGGAGGGTTAAGACACCTAAGCTTGACAATCCTGGTAAAATAGAGCTTATAATAACTTTTCCCAGCTAATTTTGAGATCTCAATATTCTAAATATCATATCTTATTTCAAGAAATCTTACCAAGCCATTTTTCACTTGTTCTATTGGCAGATTTTTTCACTTATCTCAAGGGAAAAGTTCTTTGAAATAAGTTTTTTTTCCTTGTTTTAAGAAGGGCATTTTTTCCAGTGTAGGCCTCAATAGGATTCTTGTGAAGTGATGTTTGTAGCACAGTGTGAGCTTCTACTAAATCTGAAACTGTCTCTTTTAATGATGTCATTTGAGTGAGTCTTTCCCATCCTCGTTTGCTTTTGCATCGACCGATATAATACGTGTCATCTGTCCGTTTTCATACCTTCTCAGTGTCTCCACGTGAACTGTATCTCCTCTGTGGCTCCTAGAGGGTTTGATTAGTGCTCTGGATGCCTCCTGCCATCAGGCCTGGCTGTGGCCTCCATCCAGCACACCTCTGCCCTCGTCTGCCTCCTGTCCTCAGCCCTGGTGAGAGACGAGCAGAGAAAGTGTCTCAGCTGGCTCGTAAACCCACTGTAAACACATTCTTGGTGAGACTCATACAGGAAGAGAAAGTTAATATGCTTTTCCCGCTCACCAGATAGTCGCATACTGAACATACTGAAATCAAGAAGCAGACCTGCACGCTGTTGATTATCTAGAGAGGAAGCATGCCGTTTAGTTTTATAGTAACATAGTAAATTTTTTCTGCATTCTTGGACGAATGAGCTTGGACAGGTTTGTCTTGGCTGAAATACTCCTGTGCCGTCAGAGACAGATATATGGCAAAACATTAAGAGCTGAAAGTTTATTTAGGAACAAGTAGAAACCAGATCATTTTGGAATTTGGTATTTTGTATACGAAACCATACCTGCACAACAGAGGGTTTAGAAAGGTGTCAACACCCATAACATTGTGTTAAATTTGATTTGATACAGCCAGATTACCATCATTCATGGCTGAGCATTAAAACCTGAACCTGAACCAGACATTTCATCATTTTGTTACACCTTATTTAGTGTTAATCAGCCGAAACAAAAACAGAACAATACACCTAAAAGATAAGACACAATGCCTGAAAGCATGCTGTCCCAAAAATCAATCAGATCCATATGGAGCCTGTGTTTTAAATTTCGGATATGTTTGCGAACGGTTGCTTTAGTGAGTGAGGTTATGGCATGTGTCCAAAATGACAGGAATGTAAGCTACTTGTAAACAGCAGTAAATGGGCTGTTAATGTGAACGACTGCAGTGAAGCTCTGTAAAGACTCTACACTGGCACAGAAGTGTTCAGCATCTCAACAAAGGTGGTCTCCGGCTGTTAACAGATAAATAACGGTGACCTTCAGAATGCAGCATGTTCTCTTTAACCCTCCTGTTGTCTTCATTTACAGGCACCTAAAAATATTGTTTCCTTGTCTGAAAAAAATCCAGAAAATCAGCAAAAAAAATAAAATAAATTCCACAAATTTCTGAAAATTTGCAAAACCTTCAGGAAGAAAACTCCAATAATTCCTTAAAAGTTTCCCTTAACAGTTTTTTTTTTAAATCCCCCATATTTGGCAAGAAAATTCTTGTAAATATTTTCAAAAAATTAGTAAAAATCTTCCAAAAAATCCTAAAAATATCTAAAATGATTCCATATCTATCAGTAAAGCTTCTAATATTTTCTTGAAGAACATTCACAAAAAAATCAACCAAAATCCAGTGAATTTCAGCTGATTTTTTTGTGAACGTTCTTAAGAAATATTCTTAACATTTTTTTCCACCAAAAAATGTTCAAAGATTTCCCAAAAATGTTGAAAATCTGGACATCAGAAGTTTCACTGTGAAAATATTTATGTTTTTCCACATTTTCAAACTTTAAAACAGGTCAATTTTGACCCGCAGGACAATACAAGGGCTAAGAAACATGCTACCTGCCTCAGCAACTTTTGCATCTGTGTTTTCAAACGCTCATCGGATCTGCAGATCCATGCACTGAAAATAAGTGAAATAAACGTGTAAAGCGCTTTAACTACAACGTATGTCTGACTGTAAATAATCTTCATCCTTTCGATAGAATGCAAGACAGACAACTAACTGCTAGATGAACAGATTCCAGCTGTTTATTACAACTCCAGCTGTGCATACAGACATATTTTTGACTGACAGTCAGGAAGTCTGTTTAAAGAGCATAACTGGGGGAAAAAGCCTCCATGTGCAAAACATGTATGTGTAGGCACTTACTTCTCTATATACATGTGCAACTTTGCTGCTCATTTCAGCATCTTTGGAACCTTTGGAAATAGATGGACTTGTTTTTTTTCTTGTCATAAGGACGAATTCTCTGGCATGTGGGACTAGAAGCAAGAGAAGTCCCAAAAATGCAAACTCTCAAAAGCTACTGAGCTTGCTTGTCAACAGAGACACCTTCAGGGCAACTAAGCAAACAGCTGGTGAAGGCTGTGTTGTAATGGTAAAATTTTTTGGAAAATATAAAGACGGGAACAGGGTCTAATTCAGGGGTGTCAAACATACGGCCCATGGGCCAACAGCGGCCCACCAAGAGGTCCAATCTGGCCCGTGGGACGACTTTGTCGTCCCACGGGCCAGTGTAAAAATTACAGAGGTGAAAATGAATACTTACTGTGAAAACATTTAATTTATCTGAACCTTGTGCAATTTAATGTCAGTCAGCAGCTTCAGTATGACACAGTTTGGTTTGGTTGAACCCCATTGTTCATGCAGTGCTGCAACTTTTATGCATTTTTATGTATACATTTTATACATTTACAAGGCTGGACGACAACTTAACCTTTTCCTTAATACTTTAGGGTTAATGTAGGTGCCAAATGATTTTGAAGCAGCAAATTTAGGCAATTTCATACGAAAACATAAACATAATCAGTGCAAATTTATCTTCTATCAGTGCCTTTCTGTTTGATTAGACGCATTAATGCCACCTGACATTATGATATTTATTATGAAATGCCAGGGAATAAGATAAACATTAAAGCAGCAAAGACATACATCGCATTCGTGCTCATGTTGTGCGTCACATATCTTTAACCCTCCTGTTGTCCTCATTTACAGGCACCAAAAAATATAGTTCCCTTGTCTGAAAAAAAAATCCAAAAAATCAGCAAAAAATTTCCACAAATTTCTAAAAATTTGCAAAACCTTCAGGAAGAAAATTCCAATAATTCCTCAAAAGTTTCCCTTAAAAGTTTTATTTAAAAAAAAAAATACCCCAAACTTGGCAAGAAAATTCTTGTAAATGTTTTCAAAAAATGAGTAAAAATCTTCCCAAAAAAATCCTAAAAATATCTAAAGTAATTACATATATATCAGTAAATCTTCAGATATTTTCTATAAGAACATTCACAAAAAAATCGACCAAAATCCATCGAATTTTGGTTGATTTTTTTGTGAATGTTCTTAAAGAAACATTTTTAACATTTCTTTTTTTTCCACCAAAAAATGTTCTAAAATTTCCCAAAAATGTTGAAAATGTGGACATCAGAAGTTTCACTCGAAAATATATATTTTTTCCACATTTTTAAACTTTAAAAAGGTTCAATTTTGACCCGCAGGACGACACAAGGGTTAAAGCTAACAGGATGTGAAGAGCACTCTGGGATTTTTGTGAAAATGCAGCTTTCGTTTGTTGTTAGAATTCTGATGCTATTTCACAGCGTTGTGAATCATATCCTGAAAATGAGCGATCCCGCTAATAGAAAGCAAATGTCAGGCCGTTTATTTTGGTCCATGACACACAGCTCAAACAGTGACTCTGCGGTTAAACAGCACGCAGCCGGAGGAGAATAGCAACATTCATTCAAGCTACTAGGTGGCCTACAAATATGCACATAACCCTGCTGTACAACATTAGTGTTCACTGGGGCGTCGCACATCGCACTACTCATTGATCCTTGAAGCAGATGGGCTGCACCACGCCGGAGAGATGTGGCCACGTGTTGACTTATCACCGTCTGATGACTGAGGGGAAAAATGCAGCGTGCTCAGTTGATGCTCCCGCAAAGTGGTGTCTTTCTTGGCCCACCTTCCACCCTTCATATGAACAACTAGATGCTTTTGGTTGGATAATGTGTCAGGTTGTGAAGCAGACACGGTGCCATGTTTGTTTTGAGCTTCCTGAAAAAGTCCTAACACTTGCCAGACACAAACCAATAAAACACCACTGGAATGATGTCGAGCAGGATGTTTGTAGCGCAAAAAGCCAGTGAAAGCACTACGGGAAATGCTGTTGAGTCAGCACGGACAGGATCCTTATGGAACCTCTCCAAAAATGTTATTAAAACCCTATTTTCCACGACGGAGGCACCTCGGATCGTGTTCTCTCTTTTTATTTAGAACAAAGCTTGAGGAAGTAGCCAATCATGTACTTGTGTTACCAATTTCCAACACTGTTACCTGCAGATACCTTAAACCAGGGTTCCCCAATTAGTTTTCCCCAGGGGCCAAATAATTTCAAATGTGCCAAGCCAAGGGCCAAAACATACACTTTGTTTTTTGTGCAAGTTGACGTTATTGCTATTATTTGTAGTAGTAGTAGCAGCAGTAGTAATAATTTAGACATCTAACTCTCAAACCTAGAGGCTCGCACAAAAAAAGAACTTGTACTGTAAACAAATTAAGTCCAAAACCAACCATTTATTTACCTAAATGCCCATTTATAACACTCACATTCCCACCAACACACTGAAATATATTAATTTGAAAGATCTCAAACCAAATGCATTTACATCTACACGGTCCATGCTCATACAAAGCTTAAACAACGGCACTAACATGACAGCAGAGCATCCTGAGGCAGAGGTTACTGTCAGATTTTCAAGGTCTGACATATCATTGAATGCTACTGTACTGTAATTATATTGTTTAACAGTGTACATCTGCAAAACGTCCAAACAGCTTTCCACAGACACATCACATTACTACAACATATTCATCTCATGAAGTACCAAGTTAGATCAGATGACAGCAGAACCAGCAAACAGAACAACAAAGGCAACTATTTCATTATTTACACACAAACACAAAGCCTGTTTACCTGAAAGCCTGCTTACCAAGCCCTTGTGTTGTCCCACCATCGACGGAGCCCCGTCGGTGACAATGGAGACGATTTTGCCAACATCCAAGCCGTTCTTCACAAAGAACTGAGTCAGTTCGGTAAAGATGATTTCCCCGGTTGTGCGCCCAGTCAGAGGAAGAAGACACAGCAACTCTTCCCGAAACGTCTTTCCATCAAAAAATCGTGCAAAAACAGAAAGCTGTTCCATATCAGTGCGGTCACAGGACGAGTCTATGGCTAGTGAAATAGCTTCAGCTTTCTTCAAATCGGTGAGTAGGTGGGAAAAACAGTCCGCGGCTAAAACTTCCACTCTTCGTGTAGCCGTATTAGCCGACAATGGCACCTGCTTTTTAGTAGTTCTACAACAGTCTTCTTTTGTTTTTCATCATGACGTAAAACTTCGCTAACCATAGTAACTGCACAGGATTTCATTAACTCAGCATCAGCACATGGCTTCTTAGCTTTAGCCAGGTTCCAGGATACCTGCAATGATGCAGCTGTGGCGCTCTCTTGTGCCGATGTTGATTTAGAGATCGTCAATACGGAGTGCTTGTATGATGTTATCATATTTGCTATCTTTTGCTTGCGCTGATCAGATTCTGGAGGATAGTTGGCATTGAAACTGGCAGCATGCATAGTGTTGAAGTGCCGCTTCAGATTATCTGTTTTGCAGACAGCCACAGTTTGCGTGCAAATCAAGCATGTCGGCTTAGCTTTAGCATGATCTGGTAAAATAAAACAAAACTGATCAGTCCAGTCAGATTTAAACTGACGGTCTTCAAAGTCCACTTTACGTTTCTTCGTGTTAGCCATGCTCTTGGGTTTGGACAGATGTGCCTGGTACCGCCACTATTAGCGTTCAAGGAAGACGGATTCACTGCAGGACTGAAAAGAGCGTGCAGGAGATCTTACGTTCACGCGCGTTCGACGGCGTGAGGCCGGAGGTCAGGGGTACGGTGTGGGATGAGATCAAAATGAAAAAGCGCAGCGCATTTATTTTCCACATTAGGACAGGTGTGTTAGTGCGTTTGGGTTGGTACGGGCCAGACATTTGTATACTGCGGGCCGGATGTGGCCCGCGGGCCGCCAGTTGGGGTTCGCTGCCTTAAACCCTTCACCGAATTCCGTTACTTGAAGTGTAATTTTGCACCGCTTCCCAGCCTACCCCCTCACTTTATTTGAGTGGTAACTTTGTAGTCCGTCATCTTTTCTCATACTCGATTTTGCTGCTGTTACTTAATGTGGAATCAAAAAAGTGTTATAATTTTTATAGCAGATCTTTTATCTTACATTTTGCTACTCAACTCAAGAAGTTACTGAAGTGCTGAGAAAATAAATCTACATTTTTAAAAAAAATCTTTGCTGATGAAGACCGTGTGATTGATTGATTGATTTTAATTTGCAAGATTAAGACTGAAATTTGAAACTTTTTTTAAAATATCAAATTCAAACTCATTAGTTCAGCAAAAAAGTGCGTTTTGTTTCCACTGTTTTTGCGACAACACAGTGACCTAAATTAGCTGCTTTTCTGATTGGCGCATCGGTGAGCTTCGTCTCCATAGATACGGCCGCTAAGCCTCATGGGTAATGTAGTAGTGGAGGAGTCATCACACAAAACTGAGGAGAACGAGTTAAGTTCGAGGTTATTTAATTAAAAAGCTTATGAACGGATAGTATTCCTCAGTTAGCCCAATAATTCACCGTGTTCCCATACTTGGGAACAGTAAGGATAACATTAGGTGAAACTGAGCGTTAAAATATTAATTTTATAGCGTTGCAACAGATCCACTCACTTTCCATTAGCCTGTATTGGACGCGTGTTTTTCCAGTCGTGTGGTTTATTTAAACACTCGCTGTCCTGCAAAGTACTTTACATAAACTGTATACAGTCTACGGTACTTAAACCTCTGCCGCACTGAACACCTGTCACCTGTCGTGTCGCTTTACGGGCTAATTGAGCTCCATTAGCTTTCAAACACGCCCGGAGCCTGGAAATACAGTTTTGAAACCTCCCGACTTGCTCGTTTCTAAATGTTGTTCAACCCAGAGATGATGTGGAGCTTTGTGTCGCTTTATCAAGGTGAGTAAGTGCTTCGTTTGCTAATGTTTGACTGTTTGGTTTAGCGTCTGGCGGCTAGCTAGCTAACTAGCTAAAAGCCTGTTAGTTTGTTTATGTTTTGGTGTTGAGCTCACGCGCAGTTGCCGTTAGTGCATTTGTATTTTAGTATTTATTGTTTGCTTTTGGTAGTTTATCGCTGTTATGTTGTTTATTTACAATGCTGAGTGATGTTTATGTTTGAGTATCAGGGGCTAAACAGTTTTGCAGCATTTCCCATTTGTTTTTTCGAATCTTCTACAGTAACATATCCTCACTTTAGACCAGGAGTGTCAAACTAATTTTAGTTCAAGGGCCACATTCAGCCCAATTTAATCTTTAGTGGGCCGGACTGGTTAAATTAGAGCATAATAACCTATAAAGCTCCAAATTTTTCCTTTGTTTTCATGCAAAAAAGTATGTTTTTCAAATGTTCGCATTTAACGGACAAAGCATTATGAACAACCTGAAGTTTCTTCAGAAAACTAAATTAAATTTCAGCAATAATTTGCCTCACATTACAACTTACAGATCACAACGTGTCTACAAAGGCACAAAGCGTTTAGTCATGATTAAAACAACAACAGTTGGACAAGAAAAGACAAAAAACAAGACATAGTATTACAAAAATGAGTCACAAAATGACAATAACGAGAACAAAACGACAAAAAATGAGACAAACAACACGAAACAAAACAGAAAAGAGGCAAAAAATAAGGCAAAGAAGTTACAAAGCGACAAAAAAATGGACAAACGACAGAAATGAGAAAAAAACACAAAACAATGAAAAAAGCGAAACACAAAATGAGAAAAATAAGACAAAAAATACAAGCGTGACAAAAAAGACAAAATGACAAAAATGTGAGACAAATGAACAAAACTCATACAAAACACAACAAAGACAAGACAAAATATTACAAAAATGAGACACAAAGCGACTAAAGAACAATGAACAATGTAATATTTTACTTTATGATCAAAACAACTTGTCCAGAAAGTATTTTCAATTCATAATTTTACAGATTTACAATTTGCAGTTAATGTCTTCTCTGGAATTTTTGCTCTTTACAAAATCATACCACGGGCCGGATTGGACCCTCTGGAGGGCCGGTTTTGGCCTGCGAGCCGCATGTTTGACACCCCTGCTTTAGACAATGACCCTCAAAGTTTGTCCACACAGAACCATCTGCACTAGTAAACAATACAGCCATGACTGTACTGTCTTATTGGGTAACATAATGGATAATACTGTAGGAATTTCACCTTGTTTGAATTTGTTAGGAGTATTTGTGACACCATACTTGTTCCTCAGTGTCTGTTGTTTGAAATGCGTGCTATAAATAACAGTGTCTTGACTCCATGTGCTTTCCTTGCAACAACACATCAAACTGTCTGCCTTGAAAATTGCCTGTCGCTGCGTTTAAATTTATCCATCTCGGTTTAGGTGTTATTTTTCCCTGGAGTAGCTGGATGTGTTCTGCGGTTTGGCCACGTAAGCAGCTGCTACCGGGCCCTCGCACTCCATCCTTCTTCCCATAGTCCTATTTCCCCACAGTGCACTTCCCGTAATGGCGGGTGTCTGCCTCGGATCTAATGAGGTGTTGGGGGTGAAGTTCATCATTAATGCTGCTCGGTCTCCGCTGTTCTGAGGTTAGTGCGCAGGCTTGTTGAACATAATAATATTAGAAATCAGAACCAGATATCTGCCCCCCGTCTGCACGTAATGAAACAGTTTTATGTGGTTTGGCTGACTATAGTGCTGCTTCTTATGAATCACATACACAGTTTGCATTAGAGCTAAAACTACTGGTAGAATTACCTCATAAATCCGTAGACAGAAAAGCAGTTTACATTAGTTTGCTTATTGAAATAAAATGCAAAGAAAGTAATTCATGGTTTCAGTCTTTTTAGCTTTTCTGCTGTGTGAAACTCCTTCGTGACGCTTGTTGACGTACACTGCAAGAAAGGGTAGCCCAAATATAGGATATAAACACTAAATTTGAGAGGAAAATCACTTAAAACTAGTGAAATGATCTGTCCATGCAGCAGGTAAGTTTTACTTGGTAAGAAATCTTGAAATAAGATTTTTTTAATCTAGAAATAAGGTCCCAGGTAAGTATTCAAAGAGATTAAAATAAGATGAAAATGCTGATTTTCAGGTCAAAATACTTGAAATCAGAATTGACATTGCCCTTGTTACTCAGAGGTCTTGAAACAAGTTTTTATAGCTAAAAATGGTCTGAAAAGATAAACTGTGGCATCAAATAGTCTCTTACAGTCATTTATCTTATTATGCATGTAAAATAGCAAATTTTAGGATTTACAAACTAAATAAGAAATAAAAGACAAATGATCTTAAAACAAAATTAATAAAATTACAAATTCTGCTCTTGCATAGTGAATTATTCTCAAAACAAGATCAGAAAGACATTTTGGCTGGATATAAGATTTGAAGTCTAGGTTAGACAGTTAATTTTTGCAGTGTAGCTCATGGAGTATTTGATGAGCCTCACCTGTCCACCTGTAGGCTCAGTGGGCGTCAGGGGCTGCTGTTGATTCTCGTGAAGACCTAGACATCTGTTTTTTGTCTCGCTTGTGTCTATTTTTTTGTCATTTTGCTTCTTGCTTTTGTCATTTTGTGTCTCATTTTTGTAATATTTTTCCTTGTTTTTTTTTTTTTTTGTCAGACTTTTGTCGTTTTGATCATAAACTAAATGTTTTGTGTCTTTGTAGACACATTGTGATCTGTAAGTTGTAATATGTAAATGATAAACTGAGGCATAACATTGTTGAAATTGAATTGGTTTTTCTTCAGAAATTTCAGGTTGTTCATAATGTTTTGTAAACAGGTCCCTTCTTGTCAGTGTGAATTACCTAAAACATCAAGCCAGTCAGTTATGTGGTCTGCTACTCCTGAATGAAAAGGCCACCCGTAACCGCCGACCTACAGCTCATTAGCGCTAATGGAGTCAGTTTAATGAACCCTGTCTAGGTTGACTGACAAGCAGCCCGCCGTGGCACACAATCCAGCCTGCAGACCAGAGACAATCTGCCTCTGAAAAAAATGGCAGTGGCTTCATTCATACGGTAAAAGTCACACAGTCCCTGCAGTAACCTGATCCATGCTGCTGGCTTTCATTCAAAGAGGAAGGGAGGTGCAGGTGACTTTATCCGAAAGCCACCAATGGGCTTTGAATGACACGCTGCTCATTAAGCTGCTGTGGTCAGTCGTGCAAAACTGCTCGGCAAGTTGAAGCTGTCTTTGTGCGGAATTTAACCCTCATGTCGTCCTGCGGGTCAAAACTGACCCGGTTTAAAGTTTGAAAATGTGGGGAAAAAAAAAAATTTTCACAGTGAAACTTCTGATGTCCACATTTTCAACATTTTTGGGAAATTTTTGAACATTTTTTGGTGGAAAAAAGAAATGTTAAAAATGTTTCTTAAGCAAATTTTGCTGGATTTTGGTCGATTTTTTTGTGAATGTACTTCAAAAAAATCTTCCAAGTTTTACTGATATATATGTAATCACTTTAGATATTTTTAGGATTTTTTTGAAGATTTTTACTCATTTTTTGAAAATATTTACAAGAATTTTCTTGCCAAATTTGGGGGATTTTTTTAAAATGAAACTTTTAAGGAATTATTGGAATTTTCTTCCTGAAGGTTTTGCAAATTTTCAGAAATTTGAGGAATTTTTTTGCTGATTTTTTGGATTTTTTTCAGACAAGGAAACAATATTTTTTGGTGCCCGTAAATGAGGACAACAGGAGGGTTAAGCCTTCAAACTCAAAAGTTTTTGTAATGACAGAGTAAAACCAGGGGATCTGTTATAGGAAGTGCATTCTAGTTTGTTTTTTTAGGCTTTCTATTTTTTCTCCTCTCTCTTTCCTTTCTTTTCTTACCATGAACAAAAATTTTGTCTTTAATAAGTACAACTAATAGGACAGAAAGTATAGTTTTTCACAAACATCTGCCATTTGTTCTATAGCATTTTTTAAATGATAGACAAAAGGAGAATATAAGACTACCAGATACCGGATAATGTAGTGTGTTTAAATTTCACCACAGTGGCATTAAGATACACGATTTATATCTGACTGGAAAAGCTGTTTTTAAGCATTTTATCTTCATGCAAGTCAGTGTTTATATAATCAAGTTGAAATTATCTTGAATTTTATGCATTACATGCAAAAGAAAAATGTATATTCAAATTCTGAATTATGTACCAATTTAATATGAAAGGAGATGATTTAGATTTAAAATTTTTTCCCTTTTCTTTAAATAAAAAACCCAAATCTGAACATTTGTAGCTTTGCATAGTGACCCTGTGTTATTTAGACTGCAGAGTAAGTTGCATGAACAATTTTATAGCATTTATTTTAAACAGTTTTTTGTGACTAAATTGCTTTACTGTCACCATATTGCCATATTGTCTATATAATACTATTAGCCACTTTCTGTTAATGACAAAAAAACATTTAATTGTCTACAGCATATCACGTTTTTGAGACTTAATTGACGAGTGAGAATTGCTTAATTAAACCTGCGTGTTGCTCGGCTGTGGTGTTTTCGTGGATACACAAGATATAACGTCTAAACATCTTTTAACTCGTAACTTTTCAGTCAAAGGTAAACAGAGTGTAAGTTTGTTGCTATGGCGACGACGGTGCAATAAATTCCTTCCTGAAGCTGTCCTCGAGCTATTCTGTGAAAGTCATAGAGTCGGTAGATAATTTTGAAAGAGAGGGGAGAAAAATGTGAAAAAGTGAATGGCGAGATCATCAGTGCCACTAGAAAGTTATCATTACTGTTTTAAGTACTCGCAGCACTTACTGAGGACTGTTTCTAATTAATAAAATAGTTCTTGATTGTGGTCCAGCTCAAAAAAGGTGAATGATAGTTGAGTTTTTGTCTTCTCATTGATACTCCCTTTGGAGGTTGTTGTCTCACAATGCAGATCTTGGATCAAGCCGCCCACCGTGTATTTAAATTAGAGTCTTTTGGACGAAGAGCCCAGTCCACCCATACGCCATCGCACAGCGCAGCAGCAACAGCAGCAGGTGATTACTGGCAATGAGCTAAAGACAGTGAGACGCTGTAAAAGAGAGGTCTGTCTGTCACTGAAACATTTGAACTGTCGAGTGTGCTGTTTGACAAAAAAAATATGGGAAACCTGATCATAAAAAAACATCATTACAGAGTGATAAACCCAGCAACAGACTACAGCTTTGGCTCAGGCTGAGGTCAGTAACTGTCAGTTGAGTTCCATTTTGGGAATGGAAACATAACCTCCCTGATATTTAGAAGAAATGTCTTGTTTGCACCAGGCTTCAGACTAACTGGAAGTTTGGATTCTGCCCCCCTTTTTTTTTTTTTTCAATTTTCTTCTTCGGTCAACAGGATGGAAACACTTTAGAAACCCGCATTTAAGGCCTCTATAGATTCGCCGGAATGATGTAACACAGTAAACATGTTGTAATATAATATATGTTTTTTCTGCATTTATCTCACGCAAGCTCATGACATGCTTATGTGTATGTGTTGCTTAAACACGAACGTGAACATTTACCGTATCCAAGGATACCTATCCAACACATTTAAAGTTACATGGGAGGTTGTTCACCTTTGTAAACCTGCCTCAGCTTGTCCGCAGGTTGAAGGGAAGTGAAATGTCTCATTTTTTTCTTTGGCAACTAGTCAAAGGAAACATTTTAGAAAGGATAATGGCAAGCAATTGAAGCCCATAATTTCCAATTTCTCCTGACTTCTGTCCTGTTACATCTAGTCGAGGCAATTTTCAGTTTCACCGTTATCAGACAACTATGTGGGAAACCATTTCAAACACAGCATGACCTTTGGTTGAGAAACAGGGCCTCCGCTGGCAGTTGGTTGTGATTTAAGGCAGATGTGTGGAAGTCTGCCTTGCACTGAGACACAAAGACCCCATCAGGTCCAAACTGAGACCGAGCTGAGCCGAGCCAAGGAGCAGATGAGGGAGGGCCCGTCAATCAGCAAGTACTAAAGACTGCGTTCTAGCTTTTCATCCAGAGCCTTTTAGTGATGCAACCAATTGAAACTTTATAGTTATCACTGAGACTGCGATTGCGACATTTGGATCACAAATGCAGCCTGTTGTTTATGTTCATGTGATAAGATACACAATCTGCTGGAATCGTAATGTAACTTTGTGATTTAGTATTTACAAGCTAAACAGTCGCACTGTAGCCTTGCTTCCCACTGACCACTCAGATTGTGCAGCCGATCTCACATCTGCACGCAAAATTGGCTGAACTTTGTGACGTCAAAGATAAGTGAAAACAGCCACAGAAAGAATGCGCCATAAAGCGTACAGCATCCTTCTTTATATTTCCCAAACCCGGTGTCAAGAAATATAATCAGCGTCTACAACAGAAACAACCACACGAGAGTGGTAAACGGCAGATTTAACAAGGACAGTTTCATTACTCGCTGATGCTTGTGTTTGGTCTCAGTGCGCTGAGGAAACGCAGCCGACCCCAGTCGCTATACACAGAGTAACTAAACACAGCAAATGAGTGAAGACACGGGGTTGGCTTAAGCAATCCAAATTAGTTAAGTCTTACAATCAAACCTCAGGGGGATCAGCATATGTATTGTTCTCATCGTCCAGTGGCACACGTTCAACAATGCGGTTGAAGTTTAGCTCCAACAGTTTGGACTCAAACCTTGGCAGGCCTTGTTTGCCTGAGATGAACTCTATATCATAATCAAGTGTGCATTAACTTTAGTTCAATCAAGAGCTGATGAACACGAGCTATTCTTGCCTGTAAGAGTTGTAATCTGACAGATTTTTTTATTTATTTATTTATTTATTTATTTATTTATTTTTAAAAATCAGAATTACAGCTTGTTCAGTTTTTTGGAGGACGTTATAAAGGCAAATTCCAGATCAGATAAGGCTTTCATTGCTTGGACAGAATAGCTGCTTTCACATCTCCGTTTATGTACAGAAACTGTTTGGCCAGACCTTTACGTCCTCCTATGTGCACACTTGGCCGAAGTTGATATTGAGCCTTTTCCTGTCATCATAAAAATAACGCAGATCCTTTTAAACGGCAGTGCCAGACACATTTTTTACATGTCAGGATTTTGGATGAAAGACGTTAAACTCTGCGTTTTGCTCTGGAAACAAGACGCCGCCTGTTTCTCTCTGCTGTTTCTGCCTGTCAGCGCTGTTATGGTGGTCACTTCAATATCAGATTGCGTGTTGATTTTTGGTGGTCATGTTAGTCTCAAACATCATCCATGATTTATTTTTGGTATTAGAGCAATACAATAGTCTTTGTCAGGGGTGTCAAACATGCGGCCCTGCGGACCAAAACCAGCCCTCCAGAGGGTCCAATCCAGCCTGGATTTTACTTTTAAAATGTAAAAATTACAGAGAAGACATTAACTGCAATTTGTAAGTTAGTAAAACTATAAATTTAAAATAATTTCTAGACCATGACAAGTTGTTTTGATCATAAAGTAAAATACTAGATTGCTCAGTGTTCTGTTGTTTTGTGTCTCATTTTTGTAATATTTTGTCTTGTTTTTGTTGTTTTTGTCTTGTTTTTTCTGACTTTTGTCGTTTTGTTTCTCATTTTTGTAATATTTTGTCTTGTTTTTGTTGTTTTTGTCTTGTTTTTTCTGACTTTTGTCGTTTTGTTTCTCATTTTTGTCATTTTGTGTATCCTTTTTGTCTCGCTTGTGTTTATTGTCTTATTTTTGTCATTTTGTGTTTTGCTTTTTTCATTGTTTTGTGTATCGTTTTAGTCTTTGTGTTTTTTTTTTGTCTCGCTTGGGTTATTAGTCTATTTTTTAGTCATTTTGTTTCTCGTTTGTGTCATTTGTGCCATTTTTTGTCTTATTTTTGTTTTGTTTGGTGTAATTTGACATAATTCTTTGTCATTTTGTTTCTCGCTTTTTGTTTTCTGTCTTATTTTGTCATTTTGTGTCTCATTTTTGTAATATTTTGTCTTGTTTTTTGTCTGACTTTAGTTGTTTTGATCATAAAATAAATGTTTTGTGCTTTTGTAGACACATTGTGATCTGTAAGTTGTAGTGTGTAAATGATAAACTGAGGGATAATGTTGTTGAAATTGAATTGATTTTTCTTCAGAAATTTTAGGTTGTTCAAAATGTTTTGTAGAAAGATAATTCATTGAATGTGAACATTTTTAGAACGTTGTACATGACAGAGGTTTAAGCCATACACTCATAACATGAACATAACAGTTTGAAAGAGGGAGGCTTCATTTAAAAATTCCTACAGACATTTTTTCCATCCTTTATTCATTTTTTAAAATCTTTTCCAACAATCTTACTCTCTACAGTTTTGTTTTCTACACTGCAGACATTTGCAATAAAAGGACCACATATTGGCTTGAAACTAAAGACCCGTCTTAGCCAACATATTTCAATTGTCTGTGCAGAAAGTATAAATGAGGCTGTACGAAGTCAGTCAGAATGTCCCTGTTGTTTTGCCACCAAGTGGAAAAGGGACTCAGTTTCAGTTCCTGGCTTTGGGTTCCATCTTTGCTTTGACATTTAGTGGTGAACTCTTTCCAAAGTGATTGTTTAAAGTCTTGGTTGAGTGACTTTGTGATATATCCACACCTTTACAATCAAACAGCTTCTCACACACCTCTGTCACCTCTTTGGCTCCTTCACTGCAGACACTGATTTCATGAGTGCAGTTTTCTTCATCCCTACATTATGGTTTCCAGATAAATTCACCCCTGCTGTTATGGAGGGTAAATAAACACCAGGAAAGTGGCAGTGTGTGATGTAAAAATGCATATGTGGTGCTATGATTGACATTTTCTGTTTGGATGTTGTCACTTTTAGCGGTCTTCTGGGCTCCTGCATTGTTTGTTTTTCCCAGCTCAAATCATAAAGACTTAACCTTCACGCAATTAGTCTCTACCTGATGACTCAGGCAAATTACAAGTTTGAAAAAGCGGAGCTGCCAGTCAGAGAATACTAATTGGACAAACCTGTTTGATTGTGTTTGGAGTTTCCTTTCAACCACATCGATAGACGGTGAAGAGCAGTCGTCATCTGTGTCAATTTTGAGGTTGAAACGCTTATTTTAGTGAGAGTAATTGAATATGTTGTGTTGTATAAGCATGTTTTCTGTCCCCGTGGTGTTACTATAGGGTGGAATGTGTCTGAGAGAGCTGAAGTTGCTGATGGAGCTGGGTTATGAGGTCGAGTTGTAGTTGGCGTGCTTGTTGAGGAGAGTGAGTCACAGTTCACTGGCTGTGTGTGTGGCCTTATTGTAACTCACACTCTGAGATGATGAGGCACTCCTGCTTGCAGGGCCACTTCACTGGAGAGAGGCAGAACAGCTCAATCAGCCTGTTGTATCTCTGCTGCCCATCTCCACAGATACTCACTTTTACGTTGCTTGTTTCTAATGTTCTGTCTCCAGCTTTGGATGTTGACCAGCGGTATGAAAAAGGAGAGAACCGCAGTTGCACAGCCGAAGGTTTTAACGGCAGCCTGTTTTTCTTTCTGTGTTTTGTAAGCAGGTATGTTCCTTGAACTGTGCCCGAGGCTGCAAAAGATGATGAGACATGTCTGCACGGACGGATAGATGCTGATGCAATTATATATGAAAGGTGGCTAATCAGGTTTGATGCCAGTGAGGGGAGGAGTAATGCAGGCTTCTGTAATTGTAGGCAATTACAGTCATGTTCTTTTTGGGGACACGAGAAGAGGGGGATTATCTACATATTCGTCTTGTGTGTGACACGTAAAGCTGGTAAGATAGTGATAATAGAAAGGGTTCCCCAAATAGTCTGTGAATAGTTTTCGAGTTAGAATCATAGTTTTAAGACTTTACTTTCCACTTTCTACAGTTGTTGGCCGGGAGCTGTAGAATGCAGTCTGTTTCTCTCTTTTCTTTCTCTCATTATTTACAGAACTACTTATTTAAAGAAGTACTCTTCAACCGCCTACTAGACTGGAAATAAAGTAATTGAGATTTGTTATACTTTGGCAAATTTGTTATACTAACAAAACTGTTCTAACTGTTTAACTGTTATAAGTGTATAACTATTCATCCCAGAGATACAGATTTGCTATGAGGGCAACCTAAAACCCACGTGCATTTTTTTTTTTGCATATTTTCTCTGTTACACTCTACTGAATCTAGAATGTGGAATTCCAACAAAGCTCTGTTGAGGCCCAAAGTGAACCATTACAGGGCTTACTGATCAAATCTAACATCCAAAGGAGAGAGCCACATTTGCCTGCACAACCTTGAATTTAGTTCCACTAAAATGAAATCTAAATGTTGAACTCAGTTGAACTTTTGCACCAAATAGACGACTATTCAAAAAATGATTTCTGTGGGATTTTGGCACTGACAGGAGGAGAAGTAGTTGTGATTTCTTAGTCTGCATTTCTTAATTCTGGCCAACAAAACACAGAGCTGAGGAGAGGCATGTGCCAGTCAATCTGAAGACAAGAAGCAAAGCAGGAGTAAATTAATAGAAATATTAGAAATCTAGTAACATCCCTACAATGGACATCATTTGTCTCACATTTCTGTGCAGCTGAAGGATGTTTCTTTGCATGAACAAGTTTGTTTTTAGGCATGCAGAAACCTTTACACTCTGGTTCTACTCAGATGGACCATGCAGCATCTGTACCCTGTCTAAAGAGTCAGAGTGTGGACTGCCAAACCCTGATCATCCACCTGTGGAGCAGATTGTTCGGTGGTGAAGAATTACAGCTTGAGTGGTGAAAAGCTCCACTGATGTAGACTTGCTGCGCTGCATACCAATAGATGGAAAAAGACAGTGATGGAGGTAGTGTTCAAGAAGACTCAACGTCACAAGTTGAACATTTTGGCCACAAACTATACCCACAAGTCAAAAATATGTTCATATTTACGCATGCACTGGAAAAAATGCCCCTCTCAAAACAAGAAAAACAACTTATTTCAAGAAACTTTAACCTTGAAATAAGTGAAAAAATCTGCCAAATGACAAGTGAAAAATGGCTTGGTAAGATTTCTTGACATAAGATATGATATTTAGAATACTGAGATCTTAAAATTAGCTGGGAAAACTTATTGGAAGCTCTATTTTACCAGGATTGTCAAGCTTAGGTGTCTTAAAATAAGCCAGACATGCTAAAAAAAAGCAAATTTTCACTCAAAAATAGATTTTTGCTTTCATGTAACCTCCTAATTTGAGATATATTAACCCTTTTGTTGTCCTTCATTTACGGGCACCAAAAAATATTGTTGCCTTGTCTGAAAAAAATCCAAAAATTCTGCAGAAAATTCCCCAAATTTCTGAAAATTTGCAAAACCTTCAGGAAGAAAATTCCAATAATTCCTTATAGGTTTCCCTTAAAAGATTTATTTTTAAAAAATCCCCCCAAATTTGGCTAGAAAATCAACCAAAATCCAGCGAAATTCGCTGGATTTTGGTTGATTTTTTTTTTTTTTTTTTTGTGAAACGTTTTTAACACTTCTTTTTTCCCCCCAAAAAAATGTTCAAAGATTTCCCAAAAATGTTGGAAATGTGGACGTTTCACTGTGAGAATATATATTTTTTCCACATTTTCAAACTTTAAAACGGGTCAGTCTGACCTGCAGGACGACACGAGGGTTAAACTTATTTTGAGTTTTCTTGTAAAATTCAACTCAAAACAAGATAATTTCAAGATTGTTTGACTTAACAAGATATTTAAGATGCATTGTCTTAAAACAAGTCCCTCCATCTGCTGAAATGTCACTTGTTAAGTGAATTTATCTTAAATCAAGTGAGATGAGACATTTTGACTAAAAATAAGACAATAGACTTGGTAAGATTTTGAGGTTTTGCAGCGTGCATTTTTGGAAATAACCGTTTAGTCACGTGTTACTGCTGGTTGAAGAGAGGAAGCTTTGGACCAGTGCAATTTGCTTTTTTTGACTGATTTTCTGTCAAATAGTTCGGTTTCAGCCCTTAAAATGTGTGCGTGTTTGCTGTTTTTTTCTTTGAAAATGGCTTTTGAGACCCAGTGATAGAAAAAATTAATACTAAAAGCTTAATTAATTAAAATGTTCATTCCTTGCAGGCCACATGTGGAAACATCTCAGGAGAATCTGTTCGACATTTTCACCTCTGAAGACTTCAGAAAGATAGGCCAGGTAAGGACAAGCGTTTGGAAAACACCCTATGAAGTCCCATCACCTTAATTAGTTTAGTCTCACACAACACTTCTCTCTTCACAGTAAAGTAGTTAGTTTGGGGGAGCCTTGATCTATATATCAAACATGAAGTGAACCAGACTTTGGATTTAAAATAAATCACATGCTTGGCATACTTAACAGAGAGTTGCGGATATAGTGCTTTTTACCGGGCATCTCACCAATTCAAGTTCAGATGAAATGCAGCTTGTGGGTACCTTCAAGGACATTTGTTATTCACATTTTTCGTCTCATTCACCACTGAAAATTAGAACCAGGAGCTGTTCTCTTTCTTTTGGTCAGTTGGCTAGCCAATGAGACTTTAACCACAACTGCCAAACATACTGTGTGCTCAGCGTCCCATGTCAGAAAACACTACTGCAAGTTCCGTTTGAAAGCAGCTCGGAGCACCAACTGCACAGAACAAGTGGCTACGAGCTCAAAGATGCTTTAAAAAACTAGAGGACAAGATCTGCTCCTCATCTCTAAAGCTGCCGACGTGTCTTTGTGGTCATTTTCTGTCTCTTTGCAGTCATTTTGTGACTTTGTGGTCATTTTATGTCTCTTTGTGGTAATTTTTGTCTCTTTATGGTCATTTTGTGTCTCTTTGGGGTCATTTTGTGTCTCCTTTTGCTCGTTTTGTGTCTTTTTGTAGTTGTTTTGTGTCTCTTTGTGGTCATATTTTGTCTCTTTTTGGTCATTTTGTGTCCTTTTGTTGTGTTTTTGAGTGTCTTTCTGGTCATTTTGTGTTTCTGCAGTCATTTTGTGCCCCAGGTGAACATCTACAAATAAATGAATAAAAAAACAAGCAAGAAAAAGGGAAATAAAAATCATCAGTTGCTGAAACCATGAGTGAAATATTGAGGAAAAACACGCTTAAATCTGGTTTTTTTTTTTTTGCTGTTTGTCCTTTGCAAATCAGATGAAACTTAATTAAGTACTGAGACCAGCATCCTACAGCGCACCCCCCTCTGATTTCATCGCTCTCTTTGTCATTGTAAACTGACTACTGCCTCTATTGTTTGTGTGCAGAGGACCCTTCCAAACAATTGTGCGTTTTTTGTTTATCATGCCGGTTGATAACCAAGCGATTTGGCGCATAAATGAGCTGCTCGCTTCCTGTATTTATAATGTACCTCAAATGCAGGCTCACATTCTGCCAGTAAATTCACTCTGCACTCGGAAACATGAATCACTCTCCCCCGGCAAGCATCTAGAAAAACTTTGAAGGATTTTTCTTAATACAGGAAAGAATTCAGTAAAGGAGAGTGCAAACGAGTTCAGGAATATGTCTAACATGAAGCATATGTACAGTTAAAAATCTGTTTGAATTTCTAAAAGCACCTTTAATCTACTGAGCATAGCAAGTCTTCTCGAGTTTAATCACCTCCTATTATGTCAAGAATGCAATAATTTGTCTTAACTCCCTGGTACACATAATTTGGGAAAACTACCCTGCAGCGCGCTCGTTGTTTCCAAACCAACATACCATACAAACACACATACTCTGCAGGAATGTGTTGAGAACATTACCTAGCCCAAGGAGACGAGTGCAGGTCTGATCGCTGCTATTGTAACCTGATGAGCCTAAGCCTCGACAGTTTCTGAGGGGATGGAGCAGATGATCAGCTCACTATTGGGTCTGATGTCCAACTTTGAACCTCCAGCAGCAGTCTAATAACTTGCACAGCATTTTTTAGAAGAAAGCCCTGAAGATAAAAAAAATATATATATATATGTGTGTATATATATATATATGTGTATATATATATATATATATATATATATATATATATATATATATATATATATGTGTGTGTGTGTGTATATATATATATATATATATATATATATATATATATATATATATATATATATATATATAGCACTGCCTCGTGTGAAAGTTTACCTTAGTAAATATGTTTTCTCTTTCCCAAGTTACTTCAAATTGAAAGCTGCACATCAAAAACTATTTGACAGAATACAAACCTACTTTTATTTCTCTGCTAATCGATTCAACATAATGCAAAAGATGTTAGACTAATTTGTTCTGATGCATTTTATACTGCAGTAAGTTGCAGCACATCCATGCAGTGAAGGTGAAAGTAAAATAGTGATCTACCTCTGAAAAAGCTCACTGATGCAAGACTCCCGGGGCTCACTGAAATATATTCCAGTTTGTATCCAATTCCAGAAGATGCCAAAGAGTGGGAAAACAGATTCTTTAGTGAATTATCCAAAACAGTCCTTTCTGAGTCTTGCACTTGTTTGAAAATTGTTCTGAAAGTCAGTGAGACGCGTCTCAGAGGCTGCAGGCTCTGTGGCTGCCGAGTGCAGAAGGTCCTAGTGCCTGCCCTGCTAAGCA
Source organism: Amphiprion ocellaris (assembly GCF_022539595.1). NCBI lineage: Eukaryota > Metazoa > Chordata > Actinopteri > Pomacentridae > Amphiprion > Amphiprion ocellaris. The sequence goes on from NC_072770.1 coordinate 36,645,157, forward strand.
CCAGCGATGGCTGATAATTGGCATGGTTATATGCTCAAGTATGGTGCTGTACATCCAGGAAAGCTCCATGATAAAAATCAGAGATCCTCTGAGTTGTTACTTAGCCCCACCAGAAGCTAAATATTGTTACTTATCCAGAAAGATGTCAGATAGTCTCCAAGATAGATTGGCACAACATTTTGTGGTTTATGGCTGTACTTTGTGTCAAATGCTGATTAGCAAATGTCAACATGTTGACACAATAAGACTCTGAACATGGTAAACAATATTTCTGGTAAACATCAGTGCTGTTATTGTAAAATGTTGGCATTAGCATTTAATTCAAGGCACTAGCATGGGTGTAGGTTATTATAGTGTGATGGATGCCTTAATACAGCTTATTCTCTTTTATCATTCATTCTTCATATATTAATAGTTGTATTTTGTAGCATGATGCATATTTCTATTCAGTTCATTTATGTTTTATGCACAGTTCTTCCACACTTTTATATTGTTTGGAACTTACCAAGTTATGTGTTGTATTTACTAAGTATCTTTAGACATGGAAGAGTTCAGGAATTGAATTATGATATTTTAAAAAGCATTTTATGCAGTTACGGCATCTCAGTGCTTTTTATCTTATCATTTAAATGCATGTAGAGCTGAGCAAAACAGAGTTAAGGCGCTTTTCCACCAGCCCCTACCCGACTCGGCTCAGTTTAGGTCGTTTTCCATTACAATTGAGTACCACCTCATCGTGGGTAGAGTCACAAAATACTCACCGTCTTCAAACATGGTCTCGAATAAAGCAGTGGCGGAGTCGAGGTCACTCTCTCTTCCGTTGCTCGCCGGTCGCTGCCCATAAATGGCATCCATTTGGCTAAACCACTTCCAACACCTCTGGTTTGACCCATTCTGGCTGTTGTGGACCTTAATGGACTGATGGTCACTTTTGTGCTTTTTCTGCTGCTCCGGACTCTGCTTCATTGTCCTGCTGTATCCGTGGACGACCATCCACTCAGAGATATACTTTCTCATTGCAAGTCGCACCGTCCAGCTCCCTCTGTATTCTTTGGTCCGCCACCAAAGACAGAAAAATCTTGACCTCTTCATTCGCCCACGGTCTGGTGTGTCGTCACTCTCTGTCCAATCAGTGGCCTGCACTCTGTAGACGTCACATTATCGGCTCAACTCAGCTCGCTTGGAACCCCGGCTGAGTAGGAACTAAAATAGTACCAGTTACCAGGTACTACGTCCTAATAGAAAACCTCACAAACCAAGTAGAGTCGAGCCGAGTAGGTATTAGTGGAAACACATGGACTGTATCAGGTAATGCGCTGTAACTAATCATGATGTAACTTTTTTCTTACAAATTCCCTCAAGTGTTTTTTTTCGCCAGTTTATTTATCTGATTTGTTTCTTATCAAAAGCAGCAGCAGATGTGACACAGAGACAGATGTTATTACCTTCTTTCTGTCATAAATTTCACAGATCCAAACCTTTCCACAAGGTTTCCAATATTAATGTGCTAATTTGAGTGTTGTAACCTGTACTGGTAAACATCTGCACTCTTTTATATGCAGTGTTTTATAACAGCATAAAAAGAGGTGCTAAACATCTTGCTAACCAGATTTTGAGAATTCATTAATTCACTCATTTCCATTTCTCCCCAGAGTTATTGCCAGTGCTTGTATCCCCCAGATGTTAAATTGGTGAAATTGTTCGACTTTCTTTCAGCTGACGTAATTGTCGACACCACCTCTTACAAGGTATAGAGTTACAGAGCAAATTGCGTTGAAACGGTGAGAGACCATGTGAGTGAATAGTGCTAATGTTTCAAGAAGAGATTTGAGCTTAAAAGTGAGACGGCATGAACTAGTCCAGCTGTGGAAAAAGTACATATGTGGCTTTGAATGTTTTTTTGGATTCCGTTCTCCCTCAGTCCACCTCAACGCAACGTCACTGGATAGTCTGTGTTTTATTTATTTATTTTTGTCCTCTCCTCATAAATAGATAATAGTTGAGACCGTCTTTAAATCAGGGGTTCAGTGTATTCACATTTATATCAATCCCAGCTTTGCACATCTGGATCCTAATAAGAACATATGGAAGCTAAATCTGCTTACCATATTACACTAGGATTACACTCTGTCTTTGATTATTACTTTAAACTCTTCGTGGCTTGGCTGATGTCTTTACGAGAGGTCATGGCCATGTTTTTAGACGCTGCCCTCTGGTTTTCTGATGATTTTTCAGCAGGAGCCTCTTCATAGCTCTTCTATCCTGCATAATGGATTAGACCCAATTTGTCATATGTGAACATTACAGTTAGGCTTGTCTTTAGGGAATCTGAGTGACCAGACACCCCTGAGAGGCATGTCAGATCAGTGGCTTCTTCCTGCTTCGGTGCTGTAGGGCTTTGGGGATTTGAAACCTGGCCTCCCACTGATGTCCTGCGAAACTCATTTGCAGAAACCTATTTAGTCACTCAAGCCAGACCAGACGCTAGTGCTGCTGCCGCTGCTGTTCATCACAGACTTTGGACATCTTCAGACATGGTCGGGAATTGACGCAAAAGATGAGGAAACATGGCAGGGAATACTAGCAAATGAGGAGGAAACATGGATGTTTCCGTAGACTGATTAATGTTTCCAGTGTCTAGATGGGAGCTTACGCCCGTTTTTGTATGTTGTATTGACCAGACAGACTGCAGGAGCGAAATGCAATGCAAGAAAGGTCATCTTAGTGTCAGACTTGGTATTTTAGCATCTCGTAGTCTTAAATTTTAACTTGGCAGTAGTATGCAGCCAATGCTTGACTACATGGGAAAGTATGTGTTTGCATTCTGTGTGGGCTAATGAGTCTTTCTTCCAGTAACTGCCATTAACTCAGAGTCAGAATGGAGTATATTGTCGACTGATGTTTTATCTTATGATCAAAGTAATTTGAGAATTGAGATTTTTATATAATTCATTGCAGGCTGGTCATGTATTAATATGGTGTCTTCTTGGTGGGGATAAACTATTCAGTGTGTGTGCACAGGACAGGAAGAGCATTATGGCTCATGTTTACAGTAGCTCCAGTGGGGAGTATGATCGGGGGTTTGTGTGGCAAAAAGGAAGTGATCTTTCTTTTATTTTAACCTCTATTCTGATATATAAGAAATATAAGAGGTAGATACAGTGAGAAAACAAGGATTTAACAGGTTTAGCGTTATTTTTAGCAATGTCCCTAATTTTTCTGCCCGCACTATGATCCTTTATGTTAGACAAGTTCTTGGTAAAGAACTAAAACCCAGGCACGAAAAAGAAATACACTTGTGGTATTAAACTAACACTTCCCGTCCAAACCTAAACCAGAGTGTTGCTTAATACACTATCAGTGACATAAATGGTATTTCACGGAGGACCACAGATCAGTTTGGCTGTTTGTAAAACAACACAGTTACTCTCAATTTCTCAGAAGAGAGAAAATGTGTGCACTGTGGCCGTCTCACATCTGGCCTTCATCAGCCACATCAGCCGAGACCCGGCGTTTGAAAAGACAGCTGACTTTGTTGAACCGAGCAGGAAGTAAGGGCTTAATCTTCATTCTATGAAACATTCAGATTTGATTACCACAAAGATACAGCAGGGCATGACGTAGCGCAGGTCGTCTTTCTTAGCCAGCGTTAGCTCTCTTGGTAAATGGTGTTCTCGCATTCCCTGTAGCCAAACGGCATCCCATTGAGTGTCCAACCCTGCGTGAAGAGAAGAAGGAGTAGACAATTTACAACTGGCAGCTTAGACACCCTCGTAGAAAGGGATGGGGAGTGAAAATTAAGGATCGACAGCATCACGACCAACGGTAGCTTGCTTTATCTGAAGCATGAGTTTTTTTTTTAGAACTTAGTTTTTATTGGGTTTTTGTATAGCACAGGCATACCTTTTACAATTCACTTGAGCCACATTATTGTTATGACAGTTTGTCGTTTCCAAAATAATTATTGGGATTTATGTTTACAAACAAACAAAAATAACAATAATAACGTAAAATAATCATCAAATAAAATCAAAAGAAAATATTTTGTAAAAAAAAAAATAAATAAATAATAATAATAATAATAATAATAATAATAATAAAAACAAAATAACATTACATTTAGAAGAAAGATAGGCAAAAACTATACAGTCTCATTCCAGAATAAATTTATACATAGGTCTCCATCTTTGAACAAACAGATCCCTTTGAAGTCTTAGTGAATAAGTGATATTTTCCATGACATAAATTTCTCTGACTTTTTCAATCCATAATCTATTGAAGCATGAGTTTTTATAAAAGGAAAAAAAACTTTTGAATGGTATGTAAGCTCTTTTGTCAGATTATCTCAAGCAAATTGAGCACCTGACTTAAGCAGTGATCTGAAGGATGTGTGCTCGGACCACCAGCCTAAACCAGGAAAAGCATGTGCCCTGTGACCTCCCCTCGGCCCAGCCCAGATTAGCCCGGGGCCACCAGGCAGATAGCCTTTCAGGAATGGCTCTCAAACTTCAGAGGACAATGGCTGTGTTGTCTGTGACAGAAAGGACCATTTCTGCATTGGATTAAATTTCTGATAGAGCAGAAGAATTCAAAAAATTTGCGCCACATATCTATGCAATTTCATGTCACGCTGTTTAAGTTTCCGTCTTGGCAGCTTGATAATTCTCAAATCCACATCTGCACCTGATGTGTCTTTTTGTAAATCCAATTCTCCACTGTTTCTGTTATTACCTAAATGCATCATGTTATATCTTTTCATAGGCTACACCAGTCCTTGCATGTGATGTGTTCAAGGCCTACTGTACTTCCTGTACAGCCTTGTCTGTTTCTGTTCCATGATATGATTCTCAGAACATCTGTGTTTACAGCTGTGCGATGATGATCGAGGGATCTATTCTCTCGTTAGTGTTTGTTTAGAGAGAGTTTGCTGTGTGTGCGGTTGGTGGGAGGTTGTGTCGCTCTGTGAGAACTGACTGCTGACAGATGAGCTCTCATTTAGCACAGATGTCATAAGGATGTGCTGATGGTTCAAACTACCACAACAGTATTTCATTTTAATGTTTTATCTAACTGGTTTCTTTGCTAAAGATAGAGTGAACATTCCGTCTTATTACTCTCTTCACAGCATGTTGTTGTCTGTAGTTCCTTATTGCAAAACCTAACAGATGGAGACAGCTTTCCCATTTATTAGTGTATGATTAAAGCCTGCCTTACTAATAATGTGATCTTGCAAAAATAGTACAAAGCTGTTCAATGGGATTGATTATCTCAAACAACTCCAACTACAATTCCAGTAAACTGCTGTTCTGCATGAAGACTCCTAATCAAAAAACACATACATTCAACAATGACACAGGTGTAATTTGAGGATAAATATAAAGTACAGTGCTGCCAGAATGCTACCATAAAATTACAGTAAAACATTTTCTACATTTACGGTAAAGGAATGTATTGATATTGTTGATTTTAGTGTTAAAAATCGTGCTTCCTTCCATGTTTTACTGTAAAATAAAAAGTTTTAACCTTTAAAAATGTTAAAATTTGCATGAAAATACCATATAAAATAGCAAAAATAGCAAAAATTGCAGTTAGATATCAAAGCATATGTCCGTTATTAACACAAAAATACATCAATTTCACCGGTTAGCACTGTGTTTTTTACATTGTCTTGTTACTTGTTATAAATATTGCAGCATGTTTCCATTACCAGTACAACAATATGTACATTTAATTGGGGAAAACTGTGTTCTTTTCAAGAATTAAATGCAAAAATGACAGTATTGTCATACATATTACAGCATTTTTCCATTAAAAACTGTGCAGGAGTCAAACATTTTTTACAGTGCACTGTAAAAATAGTTTGTACATGAAAATTCTGGGGCTGCACAGTGGCGTAGTGGTTAGCACTTTCGCCTTGCAGCTAGAAGATCCCTGGTTCACGTCCCGGCTTTCCCGGGATCTTTCTGCATGGAGTTTGCATGTTCTCCCTGTGCATGCGTGGGTTTTCTCCGGGTACTCCGGCTTCCTCCCACAGTCCAAAAATATGCTGAGGTTAATTGATCATTCTAAATTGCCCGTAGGTGTGAATGTGAGTGTGATTGTTTGTCTCTGTATGTAGCCCTGTGACAGACTGGTGATCTGTCTAGGGTGTCCCCTGCCTTCACCTGAGTCAGCTGGGATAGGCTCCAGCCCCCCCCCGCAACCCTAGTGAGGATCAAGCGGTGTATAGATGATGGATGGATGGATGGATGAAAATTCTGGCCAGAATGCTACTGTAAAATTACAGTAAAACATTTTCTACATTTACGGTGAAGAAATGCATTGATGTTGTTGATTTTAGGGTTTAAAAATGTGCTTCATTCCATATTTTACTGTAAAAAATTTTTTTAACCTTTAAAAATGTTAAAATTTACTTGAAAATACTATATAAAATAAAGTTAGTGTAGCTTATTATAAATATTACAACATTTTTCCATTATCAGCACAACATTTAACGTATTTAACATTAAATATATGGATTTTTAGTAAAAAAAAATCGCGGTTAAAGCTGTCATAAATATTAAAGTGCATGTCCGTTATTAACACAGAAGTAACTAACTGTATTTTCTACATGTATTAAATGCAGAAATTGCCATGTTATTTGTTAAATAAATATTACAGCATGTACCACAATATGTACATTTAACTGGGAAAAACTGTATTCTTTTCAAGAATTAAATGCAAAAATGACAGTATTGTCATACATATCACAGCATTTTTCCATTAAAAACTGTGCAGGAGTCGGGAAATGTATATCTTCAAGAGAAAAAAATCTAAAAGACACTTTTCTCCTGATTAACCTGTTTACGGTGATTCAGTGTTATATAAACGGCATCAAGCTGTTTTAGTTTTCAGATTTATACCGTCATGGTTTGACAGTTTTTCACTGTAAAATGTACAAACATTTTTTACAGTGTGCTGTGTGTGAGTTCATCTTCCACAATACTGTAGTTTCAAGACTGACATTGATTTCTGTGAGATCTCTGTACCAGAGGATGTCCGTAAGTCAAAGTGGCATCCTGCTACAATAAGGGTTTGTGATAGAGCCTGCTGTATATCTGTGCTGGCTCAATTCCCACCACTGATGCCCCGCGGCATTGATTCGGTGCCACTGGCCAGCAGTTTTGTGCTGAAGAGTGATGTCGAGTGTCAGGGGAAACCACAGTTTGACAGAGGAGTCTGCTGTCGCATACACCAAGATTTTTCCACGAATCTTTGGCTGTCATCCACTTGGAATGTTTCCCGATGTCAAATGTGCAGTTGTAAATTGGCATCATTGTTTGTAAAAAATCTCAAGCTGACATTCTGGACAGAATGACCGGGTCAGCCACTGTTTTGTAAAACACCACAAATGCATCAATATAAAGTTTGGGATCCTTTGCAAACTTTCTCACATCTTCCTTTTGTAGATGTGGTTGTCTTTGATCAGACTGGGCCGAAGCAGTCACATCAATTGTATGTTATTTGGTGAAAGCCTTACCAAGCATAATGCGAGCCTGACAATGAAAAGTGTGGAAAAGCAAATCAAAAGAGCACAGTCCTCTCCGTCTGCCCATTCCGTACCTGTCGTGAGCCCATCAATTCAAAGATCGGCCCTTGAAATTAAATATGGCTGAGGCGGGACACTTTGTTGAAGGGATGGAGAGGTTTTGGCCCCTGGTGTGTGTTGGTGCCTATTATATAATTTCCCAAAGGCACCGAGGACCCCCCACTACCACACACACACCCAGAGGATCAGGTGACCCTCCAACCTTTGAAACTTTGTATGCGATCAAGCCTTCCGCCTCTGCTAAGTGAGTGAAATGCAGACCTGTGTCTCTTTAGAGGTTTTTTTTCTTTTTCTCCCTCGTCCTGTTGCGGTTACAGACACTTGGATAGGAGAAATACAGTAAATGCTATAAGTTTAGGGCCAACAAAGTGCCCTTGGATTTCTTGAAAAAAATGAACAAAGCCAACTTGGACTCGATTTTTAAAAATGTAAATCTATGCTTTCCCTCGCTCTCAGTTATTATCTCTTCAATCTGTCATAAAGATACGTTGGATTAGTTGGAAATGATTCATCTGTGTGTGTTTGTGAACAATTTCCTCTTTTACAGTCTTGTTTTTTTTCCAGCGGTGTCTGTTTCTCTACTTCTATTCTCACATTGTCATATTGAATGAATCCATACCTCAAGATTTACACCCAGTGACAAGGCAGGAAGTAGTTTGTCCTGCATGTAGTGACGTGATAAGGATGGTTGTGGAGCTGTGAGATTTGTACTTAACCTAAAGCAGGTGTTTTATTCTCTAACATATGTTAACAATAATTTATTTTCCATGACACAGTCTTTCTCTGAACTTAATTCTGGTTCATTTGTAGTTGCCTTGTTCTTAAATTGTAGAAAGTGAGGATTTGAGAAACACTGGACAGACATTTACCTGTAAAAGCAAATTTTCTAGGATATAAAATCTTACTACAGTATTTCAAACCAGTGAACACCATTGCTGTGATACGCCAACTAGCAACTGAAAAGTACAGACTTTTTAGAAATATCCACGCAGAATTCTGCTCCAGACAACCAATTGTGCTTTATTTGCCCAATCCTTGCTTTTTCTTTTATAAATATATGCCATAAAACTCAAACTCTTCATCTATGATGAAATGCAATTCTTTCCTAATGACCTGACCTGATCTCATGCAACGAAATTTAATTAGGCCCACTTGTAGCATGAAAACTAAACATGCAAGATGGCTCTCAAATATTTGGCAATCTGGACACCAGATGTGTCCAGCATATATCACATAATTCCCAATGTGGCTGCGCTCAAACACATTCTGAATTATATGTTCTCAGAGAGTCAATGTGCTCCAGATGATTTATAGAGAATCATTTACTCTGATACTTGGTGTAGAATTTATAGTGTCCCAGTGGCCACAAATGTAAATGAATACAGTGTAACACTCTGGAACATACATAATATTCCAACAGGTGCTACCACTCACTCTGCATTGACTGCATATATGTTAACTCTTCAATTCATGGCTTTCAGGTGATTTAACCCTGAAGACCACGGACCTTTGTGCACCACACTTAACTGCACATTTGTGTCCTTGACTTCTGAGACCCCAGGCTCTGAGTTTGCAGTGAGCGTGTGATTTCCAGTTTAAACGTCCTTAATCCACGCTCAGGTTGGCGGGTCGGTCCGCTGCATGAGAGGGTTAAGAAACAAAGCATTACTAAGCTTTCGCTGTCATTTCCAATTAATCGGTCTGGTGTCTGTTTCAGTCCAGCAGTGCTGCTGCTGAATGTCCACAGGATTGAAACAAGATGGCTAAAATCGCCTCACTAGTCTGCCAGGAGTCTAAGTAGTGTTGAATTAGCAAAATCTCTCTGCTGCCCTCCTGTGGATGCATAGTGACATTGTATATGTTTAGATAGATGATTCCAGTTTAACTGTTTGAACATGAAAATGGTTTAACTGAATTATTCCACTTTTTAGTACCGATAGCTAAGTCATGCCTTCATCTTTTATTTTTCAATTATTGCTCATTACATCTGTTAATTATTGTTTCCTGTGGCTTTTACAATGCCAGTCATATTCAAATATATCTCCAAATACAAAAAAAAAATACCAATGAAACATTTAGTCATCAGAATCAGCTTTAATGGCCAAATACTCACACAACATGCAAGGAATTTGGTTTCGGCTGTTGGTGTCACCCTCGGAATATGGAAGAGAATAGTAAAAAATACAGAAATTATAGAAAGAAGAACAGCGAGAAAAAACAGTAGTAATAAAATTAAATAAGATAGTCCTTTATTTCTCCCTGTGCCAGGCAAAATTCATATTGTTACAGCAGCTTATGTAGCAATAAACATAGTAATAGTAATAAAATAGTAGTAATAATATTTACAGTATGTACAGGGATGAGAAATGAGAACGAAATAGTACAGTATTGACACACCATAAACAATACAATATAAAGTGGCTTGAAAAATTACATTTAAAAAGTGCAAAGATGCAGCAGTGCAAGAATTGCTGTGCAAATTGTATGGTTTGGGATAACACAATATATGCAGCTCTTTACAGCTAGAAAGGAATATAATGTTTAGGTGATTAAAGCAGGGGCATTGCTTCTTATTGTCTCATGTGTTTCTCTCTGCTAGTGAATGTGTATCCTGTTTTGATGCCTATATCCTCAGAGGAGCAGCGACAGGGCAGGTATGCCTATCCAACTGCTCATTAGAAGAAAGAGCAAATTAATTCTCCTAGGGATCTTTCACTACGCTGGTCCAACAACAACAGATGCACCGATTGGCTGCTGGAAAACTCCAAATCATTTGTTAATGAAGCTTTCTTTGTGAAGGAAATTTGCCAAGATCATATCGTGAGAGCTCATGGCAGCAGACAAAATGTCAGCAGCAGCAGTAGCAGTAGCAGGCATACAGAATAAAAGCCCCCGAGGCATGAGTGACTTCATCTTTGTGACAGTCCAAAACTGGAATGCATTATGGTCTGACTACATGCAGACATGATATAGGATGTGTCAGATGATGCACAGTGACTGTTGAGAAAGGAACAATCGCCTCACAGGCAGCGACTTTAGAATGAATGCTTTATGCCTGCTCATGTATAAGGTATTCTTGCATAATAATGATGACTATATATAGACATCAACATGTATTTCATGCAGCACTGAGCCTCGGAGGAGTGTAATCTGATGTGGGATGCAGTATGTGGGACGCGGTGTGCTGTACGTAAACATCAATAGATCTCATAGTATCCTGTCAGTTTGCTGTGTTGTTGTTTTTTCAGCTGTTTGAGCGTCTTTCTCTGCTCATCATAGTACAGTGATGTGATTAATGTAGTCAGTATACACCATTAAAGCATAAAGACAAGGCTTGTAGCTCAGCTTGTGGCTCCAGAATATGAATGATGATTACTTGGAGGGCAAATCTTATGTAAAATTATCTTAGTTTCATTGGGAAACAAATTGTTGTTGTCATTGTACAAGAAACTCTTGATTTTTTTTGTCAATAAACCCAGGTGATTCTGACATTTCTGGACTTTACAGTTTTGAGCTGTATCACCTCCTTAAAGCTGAGTTTTCACGGATTAATGTCGGTTTCATTCAGGTTATATGCAGGCAGACTGTCAGCTGATTATATCAGCCATTCAATATATCCATCGGTTTCTTTTAACAGCATCTAATAAAGTCCTGCTATCCGATTTATAATCTAAGCAGACTTGATTTTTGTGTCAAAATCAATGGAAGAGTGTAATGAGCATTCTGCTTTCGAAGGGTTTTTCCATCACAGAAAATTGCCTTTAATTCTCCTGGGAACCTTCAGAAAAAAATCAAAACGCAAACATGTAGTGATGTGTCGGCTTGGCAGTCTGCTGCTGGATCAGATGTAGGTAGTAAACAACTGTCCAGGTCCTTAGTTGCCACGCATGCCGTTAAATCACATACAGATATATAACATTATACATGGTTGATTCTAGAGGCTTAAATTTTGTTTGTCACCGTGAAACAATTCTGTCTCATGTATTAGAACTGAAACAGCCTAGATTAATGAGCTTGACTGCTTGGAGAACATGCATTTGTTTTGTGTGATTTCACCATTTTTTCACCCTTTATTAGAGGCGTTTAGATGCTGCATGCCAGCATTGCTCTACTGCTCTGCATGCCTCTTGTTATAGATCACCTGAAACTAGGAGCAGAATAGTCTGGCTTCCTTGTGACTGGTCAGAATATTTATATCTATGTCCCATCTGTGCACAGATTCTCCCTTTCATAAATCATTGAGCTAAGGCAATTGCACAGACAGGAAGGAGTGAGACCTCCCTCTGGTGTGGCATGAGCAGCCACTGTGTCCAATATCTCTTACTTGTTTGTTTAGTGAGATGTGCTGAGAGAACAAATGTGAGCGGTATCAAACGTGACACATTTAAAGTCGGAGCGGATGTTTCAGAATAAATGTGTCACTTTGTGTTGTGTTCATTGTGCGCCCAAATTACTGTATCTGTGTGAGGGTTCTGCAAGCTGTACTCGCTTTGGTAAATGAGCCCAAGATGCCTCCTATTTTATCACGTTTGCACAAATAGCGTATGTTCGCTCAAGATAACAAACAGTGCAGGCTTTGGGAGTTTGTTTTCTGTGTGTGCCTGGGTTTTTGATTTGCCTCGGCTGCTTAAAATCTTCTATGTTTTCAATCAAAGCTGTGTTCACCAGACATTATTGTAATGCTTCTAATATCTATCTTGGACTCATTAAGAAAAGTGTCGACCTGCAAGGATTTGTTTGGCATCGAGGTGAATTGAAAAATGACTTTTCCTCAAACCCATTCACCCATTAAGCCCCACAACTTGCAACATGGTAACAAATTTGTGCTGTGCAGTCAAGCATTGTTAATTCATTTTTTTGCAATGTAATTGAGATCCCAATGCGTCTAAAAATGGCAAACATATCACAAATAATCTGGGACCAAGGGGCACAATATAATGCATAAGGCAATGATATGCCTTTCTTTTGATTTAATGGTGCGGTTATGGGTGTGGATATTACACTGAGTGTAAACATTATAAAGTTTTGATGGAGATCTACAATAAATCCATAGAGAAATTAGCAAAAGTCAAGGATCTTTATGTGCACAATTACATAGAGGCACAGCAACATTAGCTACAGAACCAGACAGGTTCCTCCCTGAGGAGAGATGGAAATCATCACTATTTCAGTTAGATGAGACTGAAGGCAAATTTCCATTTATGTTTTATTGTATTATTTAAGGCAGGAGTGTCAAACTCATTTTAGTTCAGGGGCCACATTCAGCCCAATTTGATCTCAAGTGGACCGGACCAGTAAAATCAGAGCACAAAAACTGGTAAATAACCACAACTCCAAATATTTCCTTTGTTTTAGTTCAAAAAAGTAAATTCTAAAGCATCACACTGTTTCTACAAAGGAACAAAACATTCAGTCACAGGTATCTGGAACTGAAGGATATAGTATTTTACTTTATGATCAAAATGACATAAGTCATACAGAAAGACAAAGAACAACAAAAACAAAACAAAATATTACCAAAATGAAACACAATGACAAAAAATGAGACAAACAACACCGAAACAAAACAAAAAAGGCAAAAAAATAGACAAATAAGTTACAAAGGGACAAAAACAAGACAAAAAATTACACAAGTGATCCAAATGAGACCAAAAATGACAAAAGCGAGAAACTAAACAACCAAAAAGAAGACAAACAAAAGAAGCAAGACAAAAAAAGACACGACACAAACAATACAGAAAATAATGAATAAGCAAAACACAAAATGACAAAAAGAAGACAAAAAAATCCAATTGAGACAAAAATGTAACACAAAACAACAAAAACAAGAAACAACACAACAAAAATGTGAGATAAATGACAAAAGTTAGACAAAAAAACGACAAAAACAGGATAAAATATTACAAAAAATGACACACGAAATGACAAAAGACCAATGAGCAATTCAGTATTTAACTCTTTTATGATCAAAACAACTTGTCCAGGTCTAGAAATTATTTGAAACTTATAGTTTTACAAATTTACAATTTGCAGTTGATGTCTTTTCTGTAATTTTTACACTTTAAAGTTGCCCCACGGGTTGGATTGGACCCTCTGGTGGGCCAGTTTTGGCCTGCGGGCCGCATGTTTGACACCCCTGATTCAAGGGCTAAACTGGTGCCCTTAATCTCTGCTGGCATTAATGTGAGACAAAGTAATTGAAAGGAGCCTTTTCTTAGCAATATCATATATGATATGATATGATATGATATGATATGATATGATATGATATGATATGATATGATATGATATGATATGATATGATATGATATGATTTATCAGTGACTATTTATATAGTGCCAATTATAGGTCAGACTGTCTCAAGATGCTTTACAGAACCCATATGGCCTGATACTGGTTCCATATAAGTACCAATAATCAGTCTGTTTTGACCCTAAATAAAACATTTGTCAACCCGTGTAACAGATATTTTCCAGCCTGCAATAAGTTGTTACTACTTCAGAACAAACTGTACTTAATTCTGTCTGACAGCGTGGCATAAGAGATTTTTTCCAAACTTATCATGGCTGTAATCAATATTTTTCTAACAGCGTATCACACCATTCCTGTTCTGGCAGCTCTCACTGCTTTCAATGTGTCGTCGTCACCTGCAGCAGGCAGGTGTTTCCAACCAAAAAAGAAAAAGCCGTAAAAATCAACAACAAGCTGATGAACACAGAATTTCACCAGATCTGTTAGGAGCTGTAGGAGACAAACACAGAGTTAGAGTGAGAGTTAAGCTGGACTCCTGAAAGGGAAAGCGGATGTTCTGGGGTTAATTTAGAAATTGTGAATTGGTGTAATGTTGTCTGTAAACTGTGACCCCTTAGGCTGCACAGTGTGTTGTAAATCCACAAACAGACTAATTACAAAGCATTTAGATTAATGGATTTGTGTAGTTGGCCCTTATTTTTTATCACATTTAATCACTGCAGCCACATTCTGAATGAGTGGTGCCAGTAAACAGACTTCCACAGGATTTGCGGGTACACTTTGGCACTGCGCTACCTGTCAGCAGCAAAGTGCCAGCGGTGGAATTGATCGTGCTGGTTGGCGATAGTATGTATATACACTCCCAACACCACTCTGCTTGCCACAGCCTCCTGATACACTACACATTTTAGAGCCATAAACAATACTTTCAGCTAATGTGTTCATAATTATAGGAACCCTGGTGGGAGAAAAACAGAGCTTTCAGAGAGATCCGTCTGTGATTCTGCACTGAGGATTGCTTGCTCTTCAAAGGCATAATATGTCTAATGAGGACGCACGCTTTGAAGTCTGTCCTCACAAAGCTTCCCGCTTTGTTTGCTTTTGTTTGGATTTTTTAGAAAAGATGAATTGCTCATCCATTAACATTAAAAAGAAATTAAGGGGAACCTTTCCTCATTGTTGGATGATTGGATTTGATTGTTGTGGTTCGGTAATTTAATAACCCAGTGAAATTACATGGCGTTGTTAATCGAGAATGGCAACGCCTTGCACATTGTCAGCTCAGATGAAAGTATGTGAAAAGCACTGTTTTGTGCTTCTTCTGGGGAACGGCAGGAACTCAAATGTTCCACTCTTACATCACTGTTATTAGGCAGAAATAAACACTCCTAATTATGCTGAGTAATTTTGCCCTGCAACGCTCTCGCCTTTTAACCCTCCTGTTGTCCTCATTTACGGGCACCAAAAAAAAAATTGTTTCCTTGTCTGAAAAAAATCTAAAAAATCTGAGAAAAAATTCCCCAAATTTTGGAAAATTTGCAAAAACCTTCAGGAAGAAAATTCCAATAATTCCTTAAAAGTTCCCCTTAAAATTTTTATTTTAAAAAATCCCCCAAATTTGGCAAGAAAATTCTTGTAAATCTTTTCACAAAATGAGTACAAATCTTCCAAAAAAATCCTAAAAATATCTACAGTGATTATATATATATATCAGTAAAACTTCTAATATTTTCTTTAAGAACATTCACAAAAAATCAACTAAAACTCACTGGATTTTTTTTTTTTGTGAATGTTCTTAAAAAACATTTTTAACATTTCTTTTTTTCCACCAAAAAATGTTCAAAGATTTCTCAAAAATGTTGAAAATGTGGACATCAGAAGTTTCACTGTGAATTTTATTTTTTTTTTATTCCACATTTTCAAATTTCAAACGGGTCAATTTTGACCCACAGGACGACATGAGGGTTAAAATACACTGTGCATCCTGTGAGCTGGCACTGGACGTGTTTTTAACTGGGTCTTTTCCCACAGCTGTGCCCGGCTCTGGCATCATCTCCACTGACCTGAATCATTACCTCAGTCAGGCTCTCGCAGCACTATCGGTAAATATTTCAATGCAAAGTGATGGCAGGGAGGGTAAATGGTCCTGTGCCGCCGAGTCATGTAAGGATGCCGTCGCTGTCATCACCAGCAGTTTTCTATTCGTCGACATGTGTGGGGGAGCTGGAAATAGTCTGGATAAAGACCATTGAACATGAATGTAGAGAAGGGGAGTCAAACATGAGGCCCGCGGGCCAAAAGCGGCCCACCAGGGGGTCCAATCCGGCCCGCAGGACGACCTTTTATAGTGTAAAAATTACAATGACATTAACTGCAAATTGTAAATTTGTAAAACTATAAAATAATTTCTAGACCATGACAAGTTGTTTTGATCATAAAGTAAAATACTAGATTGCTCATTGTTCTTCTCGTTTTGTAATATTTTGTCATCTTTTTGTTGTTTTTTTGTCACATTTTTGTTGTTTGTCTCATGTTTTTGTGACTTTGTTTCTCGTTTTTGTCCTTTTGTGTTTCCTTTTCATCTCGTTTGCGTTTTTTGTCTCATTTTTCTCATTTTTTTTCGCTTTATTCATTGTTTTTTGTCTCTTTTTTGTCGCTTTGTGTCTCATTTTTGTAATATTTTTTTGTTTTTTGTCTTTTTTTGTTGTTTTGATCATAACGTAAATTATGGTATCATTCAGTTCCGGATACCTGTGACTAAATGTTTTGTGAATTTGTAGATAATTTTCAGAATGTACTTTTTTGCACTAAAACAAAGGAAAAATTTGGAGTTGTGGTTATTTTTTATTGGCTATTATGCTGTGATTTTACTGGTCCGGCCAACTTGAGATCAAATTGGGCTGAATGTGGAACCTGAACAAAAATAATTTTGACACCCCTGATGTAGAGGATTGTAAGTCTCCGTAATGGTCAGGATTGTGTCTCAGACTTTTCCATTCATACTTGATTTATCCTTCCTCTTTTGCCATTTAATGTAGGGATGAGAGTGCATAGAGCTTAATCTCTGATCATTTTATCCACCTTTATCCGCAGTGCTGTTTACATTTTTGCCTTATATGGGTGGAAAAAAGTGGACACTATGGATAAAATAGTTCATCACAGTGTGTAATACAATTGATTTTCTAGGAATGCCATTGAAATTCATGTGTTGATTAAACAAACAAATGGGAGGACAGTGAATTGCTTCATCACATTAATGCAAAAATCCTGTAATCCTATGCATCATTTTCATAAATTACCAGTACTTGTCGTTGTTGTGGAATGTTGTGTACAATGACCCGATGCAAGCAGATATGTTAAAGGGGCGCTCTGTGGATTTTACACTCAGAGGTTAGGTTACAATCCTCTGAGCCTGTGGAGCCCCTGATAAATAACACTAGTGATGCTGTTAGAGTTGTTTCAGATTAGAATTTAAGATAAGAGAAAGCATTTAGTATTCATTGTCTTGCTTTTCGCAATGGAAAAGGTTTGGTTAGGTTTAGACCAGGGGTGTCAAACATGCGGCCCGCGGGCCAAAACCGGTCCTCCAGAGGGTCCAATCTGGCCCTCAAAGTGTAAAAATTGCAGAGAAGACATTAACTGCAGATTGTAAATTAGTAAAACTATAAATTTAAAATAATTAGAACAAAATATTAGACTATTCATTGTTCTTTTGTCCTTTTTGTGTCTCATTTTTGTAATATTTTGTCTTGTTTATGTTGTTTTCTGTCTTTTTTTGTCTGACTTTTGTCGTTTGTCTCGTTTTTGTCGTTTTATGTTTCCTTTTTGTCTCTCTTGTGTTTTTTGTCTATTTTTTGTTGTGTTCCTTTTTTGTCACTTTCTAACTTTTTTGTCTAATTTAATGCCTCTTTTTTGTTTTGTGTTGTTTGTCTCATTTCTTGTCGTTTTGTTTCTTGTTTTTGCCTTTTTCTGTCTCATTTTTGAAAGATTTTGTCTTGTTTTTATTGTTTTTGTCTTTTTTGTCTGACTTTTGTCATTTGTCTCCTGTTTTTGTCGTTTTGTTTCTCATTTTGCGTATTTGTCTCACTTGTGTTGTTTGTCTACTTTTTTGCCGTTTCCTTCCTTTTTTGTCATATTTTGTCATTTTTTGGCACTTTGTAAATTTTTGTCTAGTTTTTTGTCTCTTTTTTTGTTTGGTTTAATTTTTTTGTCTCATTTTTTGTCATTTTGTGTCTCAGAATTATCGGAGAGCTCTAATCTATACACGCCTTTTACAATCTACAGCAGGTGTCAGGGTGGAATAATTGTAGTATAAATGATGCTCCTGTCAATGTGCCGATACTGAGACAGTGAATCACAAGTGGCGGGAACATAATAAGAATGTTGTCTACCTAGGGCTGCATCTGATTGGAAAACATCTCGAGCAGACAGATGCATCATTAACTGCAGTCGTGGGGCTGTTATTTGTGTCGAACTTTGGCATGGTGACTGTCTGATCTGAAAGCGTGTGTGTGTCTGTTCATGCATGGCGATGTGTGGGTGAACTCTGTGTTTGTGCCGCCATATATTTTCACTGTAAATGCACAAAGCCAAATAAGGAGGATATTTCTAATCCTGCTTTGCATATCTTCCTACTTATATGTGTGTGTAAAAGCATTAGTGTGTGTGTGTTTGTGTGTGTATTTATACATGTGGGGGTTCAGTCGTTTGGAGAGCAGTGTTTAGTGGGCAGCAGGCTGTGAAATTTAATCTCAGTGTTAATTTCACAGCCTGGAATACTGGGCAGGCAAATTCCCATTGCATCATTGAGGCACTGGGATACCCCTTTCTACCGTGGTTACCATGGTTACCAAAAGGCATGCCTAAATACCATCAAAGCGATGCCACCATCTGTCTGCACATTGATGTTAGTTTGACTTGGCCTGAAGCACTGTATACAGTATTCTTAGGCAGCTGGACCTCCAGGGTTTTGTTGATACATTTCTCCCTGCTTTCTTTTTTTTATTTTGTCACACTTCTGTAGATAAAAGCAAAACCTGCAAAGTACTGAACAGCTGCCTGGTTCAAATGTGCAACATATTGAAATCCATTGCTTGTTCTAATGGTGCCCCGAAGCAACCGTCAAAATGTCTTTCTTTCCTTCCTACATAAAGAAACTCGGAAAAATAAACTACCTAGACTGTAAGAGATGCAAGTACTGCTTATAAATCTTGATAGCTAGCCTTTAAACCGCTCCAGCTGTTTTTGGTTATTGTGGCATTTTTACCAATGGATACATAGGACTTTATAGCATATTTGGATATTTATTGATGGATTTAACTAAGAAAATAGGTAAGATCCTTCCATTGGATAATTACTGCAGTGATGAATATGTTTCAGCTGCAACAACTTATTTAACCCTAACTGATGCAGTGAGGAGCTTCTCATTTCTTAAACAACCATGTTGGAAGACATCTCCTGTGGTCATGGAAAGGATGTTAATCTGTTTCAGAAGGGTGCAATTATTGGCCTGCATCGAGCAAAGAAAACTACTGAGGAGATTTCTGAAACTGCTAAAATCATGTTAAGAACTGTCCAACGAATTATTAAAACCTGAAGGATAGTGGAGAACCATCATCTTCAAGGAACAAATGTGGTTCTAACAAACTCTTAGATGATCGTAGGAAATCAACAGTAGAATTCACAGCTATGTTTAATAGTGGAAGTAAGAGCATTTCCACATGCACAATGAGAAGGGAACTCTAAGGATAGGGACTAAACAGCTGTAACTCTCAGAAAACCACTGATCTGCAAGGCTAATCAGAATAAAAGACTTCAGTTTGCTATAGAGCATAAAGATTGGACTCTGGAGCAATGGAAGAAGGTCATGTGGTCTGATGAGTCCAGATTTACCCTGTTCCAGAGTGATGGGGGCATCAGGGTAAGAAGAGAGGTGGATGAAGTGATGCCCTCATCATGGCTAGTGTCTACCAGCCTGTGGAGGTTAGGGTTATGATCTGGGGTTGGTCAGGTTCACCAACGTTATGTTCCCAAAGAATGAGGTCAGCTGACTACCTGAAGATACTGAATGACCAGGTCTTTCCATCAGTGGAGTTTTTCTTCTCTTATGTCATGGGTATGACCATGTCAGGATTCATGGGGCTCACATTGTGAATGAGTGGTTCAGGGAGCATGAGATGTCATTTTCACACACGGATTGTCCTCCACAGAGTTCCACTGAGAATCTTTCAGATCTTCTGGAGATGACTTTGTCCGACTCTGCCATCATCAATATAAGATCTTGGTAGAAAATTAATGCATCTCTGGACAGAAATAAATGCTGTGACGTTGCAGAAGCTTATCGAAACGATGCCACAGCGAATGAGTGCCGTACTCAAAGCTAAAGGCGGTCTGACAAAATATTAGAGGGTGTGAATTTTTTTTTGACTGGGCAGTGTATATCTTTAAACTATGTCACACAATATATTGTAGTGACTTTGGTGTTCTCTGAGACACGACTGCACAACTAGTGGATGGGTTACCCTGAATTTAGGTAAAAGACTAAAAAATGTTTGTCACTTCCAAATGTGAATGACTGCTCAATGCATTTTGCACAAATGTAAATGGTTGTGGCAAAATGACGTAACATATCGGGTGGAATTCATAATTCAGCTCAGCCAGAGCCACTGAGTAGAGATGGCTACTACTAATCCTCCAACTGTACTCAGTGATTCTGACCTCAATAGACTAGAGCAGACTACTCAGTGTATTAACTTTGTGTCTATTTACAGGATACAGCAGAAGTCAAATGATTTGAAATTGCTTTACTTTTACTTGTGTGTAAAATTAAAGACTAACTTTTTGGATTGATTATATTGTGAATACAGGCCTCAGGAAATCAATGCAACAAAATCATTACTCCTTTCAATACTGACATTCAGATCATATTTTTAACACTTTCTCGGTCCACTTTTGCTTTTCATGACAGATTCAATTCTCTGCAACATGGACGATACCAGTGTGACAAAAATTAGCAGAGAGTTTTAGAGACTATTTTTTCCAGCTGCTATTTGCTTGACGGGTTGTGGTCTTTTTTAAGTTGCACAAAGGTGATTTGGGCAGTGTGCTTTGGATCCGTGTCATGCTGGAATATCGACATTAGGAGGCAGGGGATCATCTTGTCAGCTAGTGTTTCACTATGTTCACAGCCATTCATGTGGCCTTCTATAAATGTCACGTCCAAAACCTGCACTGCTGCAGCTCCATATCATCATACTGCCACCTCACTGTGGTAGTTCTCACCAGGTTAATGCCACACTTGCTGCACCCCAACCAGAGCCCCAAAAAATAATCTTGGAGTCATCTGACAGAAGAAATGTTCTCCCAGTAGTCATCTGATTCTTTTATTGTTATTTAGGGAAGTTTATTCTTACAGTTTTGTGCCTAAAAGCAAGCAGAAGTAATGGTTCCAACACGAACCAGATGTTGAGCTCTTTAAAACTGCTAAGTCCATGCTCACTACCACTTCTTTTGCAAAGTCTTGAAAAGTCTGCATGTGAAATATTGGCTATTTAGAGCTTTTTGTACATTGTAAATTCTTCTCATATGTGTTTACCATTTATTGAGCTATTATGTACTTTAGAGAAAAGTACCCCCTGAGGCGCATTGACCTTTTCCAGGCAGTTTGTCAGTGTTTGCCGGCAGAACAGGTGTATCACCATCAGTATACATTTACTGGCAATGTCAAGGCCGAAGCTAATACAGGGTTATTCAAAAAGTATGAACCAATTTCATTATGTATCGCTTCAGTTCTCAAGCATCGTCATCGAATGAGTCAGTGACCATTTAAAAGTTTTCTAAGTTTTGAATGGCTGCCACAGGGGTGCTGTAGTCGTGTCGTTCCTCCGGTAACGTTCAGTTGTTTGTTTACTCTCGGAATGGCAAGTCCTCAGCAAAAGGCGTACTGTGTTCTTGAGTTAGCAAAAACAAATTTAGTTGTCATAGTGCAGCGTGCTTTTCGAAGGCAATTCGACATTAATCCGCCCTCTCCTAAGAACGTTCCACGGTGACACTAACTTCAATGACCTTAAACATCGGATAACAGCAATCAGCTCAGTGGATCGTGATATGCTGATACGCGTCTGGGAGGAAGGTGGCCACATTGAACACTTGTAAGACAGGAAGTGAAAGTTGATTGTGAGTAGAATACTTGTGACTTGGCTGCAGTTTTCTATTGCTTTTTCTTATTAAAATACTGTGTAATGAAATCAGTTAATTCTTTTTGAATAACCCTGTATAATGGTTGGGCTATCTACATGTCAGTGAACGTGTACCACATCCCATGTTTTAAATAAATATCTTCTTCTAAAGCTTTTCACTGTTCTTGTGCTGATTTACTTGAAGACTAACCCTATCTCGGTGCTTGCAGTAAAGCAGTAATTACATCAAACTGTCAGACAAAAGGCAATCAGCAGCCGAGAAGATAGAAATTAAATAAGCATGTGCCTGGTGTTGCTTATTGCGATAACCATTTTAATTGAGTTCTTGCTCTCTCCTCCATCCCGGTGATTCCTGCTGCAGCTTGCTACATTCCCAAATGAGCCGTTCTGCCATCTCTCTCTGTGATTTGGCAGTGAGACCCACACAGCACAAGTCAGGAGTTACATTAGTCAGCCCATCTGCTCCTTACAAACTGTGGTTCGCACTTCAAAGATGTCTCTCGCGCCGGCTACTGCACTGAGGTGCAAGCCTGATAATTTGCAGAAATAATGCAGCAGGTTGCTCTTTGAAAGGCGTATCAAAATTAAAATAAAAGAAGTGCCATTGGTTTCACTTTTCCATCCCCAGCTACAGTGACAGTGTTTACCCTGTTGATTAAGTCCTGAGTGCCACCTGTGGAATATCTATATATGGAGAGGTATTCTGCTGTGTTGCCCCTTTGAGTGCTGTAGTGGATAGTCAGTTAATTGATTAGAAAATTTGTGCATATATTGTGCATATATAATATTGTACTGTAGTGATTTGAATCTGTTTAGATTTTAGATTTTGGTCATACACAGAAAAAGATACATCTTTATTCATTAGTACAAAAACAATGTCATGGGAGTAAATCACAGGGTGACTATCCTCTCTGGATTCCTTCTTCCCTATCTCCACCTTCTCATCAACCTTTTGACAAAAATATATGACCAAGCTCAGTCCATAATCAATTAAGAGACTTTATTGGCAGCCAAGCCCATTCCCGTGGCCTCTCTGTGACTGAAAAAAATCCTATGAGGTCAGACATAATGCAACAGTCCAATGCTCAGGGGGGTCTTTCTACGTGGCGCTACCAATCTATTACTGTGACAGCATGTCATGCATGGGCCAGAGAGCTCGCTCTCCCCAGGGATCTCTAATCCAGGAGGCTGGATCTTTTCCCCAACATATGCCCTCCTCCTTCTCCACGACCTTCCCGTTTCACTGCAGGGATGCCGTTTGGAATAACAACAACACCTGTATCGAGTCACATGCCGTGCCTGGCACCGTGATTCTTTATACTTCCATCACATTCTGTCACATCCCCGAGGACAGTGTGGCTTTTGCTTTCAACTGTGCCTCTAATGCCATTTTGGAGCTGCAATCTGATAAAAATTCATATTTGATGCTGTCTGTGTTAAAGGTCAGACCATGCTAATCAGAAGTATTTGTCATTCATCCATTCAGTTGTGGGATTTGTGTTTCAGTACAAACATTTAGGGTTTTTTTTAAACAAGAGTGTTTGTCTTGGGAAGGCTGCATCGTTTGGCTTCTGCCTCTGTGTGTTTGCATGAATGTATGTGTGTAATGCTCATGCAAACATAATTATGTGCTATATATAAGTATCCACTGGTAAGTGGCATGTCTGTGTGTTTGTTTTTGAAGTGCAACCATATAAAATTAAGGCACAGGCACTGATGAGAGGCTGAATTTAATTCCCTCGTTGTCCTCCATATGTGTCACGCTTGTTTCATGCATCGCTGTGGCAGCAGCTGCTTGCATTTCCTTGGTGGTAAGACTGACTTACTGAAGCATGCAGCATGCCAAATCCAAATTTCTTAGCATCAAGACAAGTGTTATGACCCGTATCAAACCACTACTGTGTCCCCTACAACTCAGTCCCTGAGAAATTATGTAGAACTTATCAGAAATCTCAAAGAGGAAACATTAGATTTAAACTGTTTTCTTAACCTTCCGGCCAAGTCCCAAATGTTCATGCAGAATGTGTATTTTCTGCTTTCTTATGGTTAATGTTCATAAAAACTAAAGCATTGAGAATAACTAAGTCCACTTCTAACATGTTTATTTAGAGGTTTTTTTTTTTTTTTTGGTCACTAAAGGCGCTTTTCCACCAGCACCTACTCGACTCGAATCAGTTTAGGTCATTTTCCATTACAGTTGAGTACCACCTCATCGTGGGTGGAGTCGTCATAACACGGCGGCCCGGAAGTCCCTTCACATCATTTGTGTGCGACACAAACGCAACACAACAATGGAGGACATCGAGGTGATGGTATACCTGCTGCTCGGTCTATGGCTTTCTGTCCTTTTTTTGTTCCGTGAAGAGCAATGTGCACCGTCGCTGTTGCCAGTTGTTGTTTTTTTTTAATGGTGGGTTTGGTTTTCGTGAAGGAGTCGCTCTTGTGTGTCGTCACTCCCTGTCCAATCAGTGGCCTGCACTCTGTAGACGTCACATTATCGGCTCGACTCAGTTCGTTGGAACCCCGGATGAGTAGATACTAAAATAGTAGCTGGTACCAGGTACTACGCCCTAATGGAAAACCTCACAACTCGAGTAGTCGAGCTGAGTAGGTGCTAATGGAAAAGCTCCATAAATTAACAGTGACATAGTTGGTACCAAATATTAACTCCTTTCCATGTATATTTGTTATTTAGATAACTACACCAACTGGCAGACTTGGCTTACTAATACAGTCCCATGAAACATAAGTACATGCCTTCATATTAGAAATCGTTTTTCTTGTTTTTTTTTATGTATTTGGAAGAGTAAACACTTAATTGTGTTTGAACTGAGCTGTGCCTATTTGTCAGGATGATATGCTCAAATAAATGACTCATAAAATTGACATTTTGTAGTCATTTCATCTCATGATGAAGAAGGTAGTTGTGTGTGTGTGTGTGTGTGTGTGTGTGTGTTTGTTTTTCTCGACAAGCATCATTTTGATGTACATACAGTTGAGTGGGTGCTTTGCTGGAGATGTAAGAAGCGCAGCATTGTGTGTTTGAAGCCGTTTGGATGAGCAGTCCTCACATTTTCACTTTCACAACTGTATGTCTGAGGTGATGACATCCTCAGCTGGGGTGTTGACAGTGTCTTCACAAGAGCTCGCTGATTAAAGTGAAACTCCTCGCAAACATGATAGTTATTAAGTTGTTGCGGATGCTATCTTTTGTAACTATCTGCTGTTGCACCTTGTATTTTATCACCACGGTGGTTGTGTCAAAGCAAGCAACTAATAAAAGGCACATTTCCTTTTGATTTTTATCTGATTATGAATGCATTCAGTAAGTATATCCTAATCGCTGTGATAGAATTGGTACTGTACAAGTAATGTAAATGAATGTAAATAAAGGTTCCAGTTTAGGTACTAATGATCAAAACATCCTTCAGAAATGACTAGTGGAGGCTGTCTTATTTAAACCTTTAACATCTAGGATTTGGTGTCCTCTTTGCAACTGATGTCATGACGACAAGATCTAAAGAGCTCTCTAATACTTTCAGTATGGCTATGATCAAGGGATTTTTAAAGATCTCCAAAATATCTGAAATGAATGAAAATGATCTACAAGTAGCGTGTATTTCAAATGACTGCCAGTTTGAACTGAGGTTCCAAACTGTAAATTTTGGTCGTGAAAATGTCATAGTTTGGGGTTGTTTTACTGTCTCAGGAACTGGACAGAATATAGTCCTTGATTCAGTTCTGAGTTCTGCATCATATCAAAGAGCGTTAGAAGATAATGTAAAGCCGTTTGTTTAAAAGTTGTGGAATGGATCCTAAATACACAAGCAAATCCAACAAGGAGCGACTGAAATGGAGGGTTATGGAATAGTAAATAATGTTGTTTAAGTAAGTGTAAAAGTCTTTTTGGCCTCCTAAATCCATCATTTTAGGTTGGATTTGTGCAGCACGTGATGCTATAGTGCAGCAACTTGATGTTTCCATGGTTTGCTTTTCATTGGATGTTTTCTTGCCACAACCTCAACTTTTTACTACATAAAACCTTTCTTACGTTTTGATAGTGCATCCCTATTATTAAAGTCACTAGTCTGAAACTATTTAATAGTAGTTACTAGAAGCCTAGGAAGCATTTCACATGGAATAAATCTGATTTAGAGAGATTTTACCATTTTTAAAACAGTAGTTACCTGTCATTAACCAAAGGGACTCTCGATGTAAATGCCAATCTCTGGTATCAAAGTCCTGTACTTTGTATGGTCCAAAAAAACAACAAAAACCACTGGCAGTGTTTTACTGATAAGCCCAGTGTTGATTATCTTGTAGCAACAGCTGATCCATGGAGGCTCCAACTCACAGCTTCCAGGACTTAAAGGGTATTCTGCTAACATGTTGGTGCCGATCCAATAGAGCACCTTTGGGAGTCTTCTTCAGTACGTGCCACTGCAGATTGGAGCTGGTGGACCAACAGCCGATTAGTCATTTGTGATCATATTTTTTATATCTTGTAGTTTGGCAAAGAAATAGCATTATATAAATGTATGATTTCTCGAAGGCAGGTTTGCCATTTCTGTTATGCAATAGGTTGATTCAGCCATATATATATCCATTGCCATGGATTGATTGGAAGGAATTTGTCAACTGGGCTTTAGTGCTTTACATGATACTGATACTGGAATTAGCACAGTAACACTCATTTAACCCCTCAGCTGGCTGTTTGGTCTTGTGGCAAGAAAAGTGTTGCTTCATTTCTGACCTTGCCTTCACCTTGACTCATGGCGGCCGTGGCAGTGAACAATGTGAATGTGTAATGATCCCGCGTTGGCAGGGATCAAAGCCAATGCACAAATGATCGATAGATGCTGGTGTGTTTCTCTATCTGCCTCTATCGATCTACCAGTGAGTGCCTGTGAGCCAGACCGAACAGTCAGAAAAAGCCTCGCTCCTCATTACTCAAAGAGCAGTCCAAGCGCTGCCACGTTTGATGGAAACCATCCTCCTTTTCCCTGACACAGTCTACAATGTTGAAGAATGAAAAATGCAGTTAAGGTCTTTGGGAAGGGATTATTATATCAAATGCCCTCATCCCCCTCCGGACCAGATGCACGATGTCATTTGTAATGTCACTTAAAATTCCAGCTTCTGCCAGAGTTAATAAGTCATTTTTTAACTTCCCAGACTGATAAAAAGGCTATCTTTAGCTGCCTTCAGCTCCAGAGGTTTGGATACATAATAGCTCTGTTTTATCCTCAGCAGGCAGCCAGCAGAATAGACTGGAAGATGACTGAAAAACAGACTGAATGACCTGCTGGAATAGAAATGCTATTAAGCAGTTATTCTTTTTGTGGTGATTTTGCATTGTTCTGCAGTAATTTTGCATATTTTTTGCAGTGATTTTACATCTTTTTTGCTGTGATTTTGCATCTTTTTGTTGGGATTTCAAGTTTTTTGTGGGGATTTTGCTTCATTATGTGCTGATTTTACGTCATTTTGCGGTGATTTTGTCTTTTTGCAGTAATTTACTATCTTTTCATTGTGACTGTAAATCTTTATGCAGCGATTTTTAGATCTTTTTGCAGTGATTTTGCATTGTTTTGTTGTGATTTCAAGTCTTGCTGTGATTTTGCAACATTTTGTGGTGATTTTGCATCTTTTGGCAGTAATTAGCATCTTTTCATTGTGATTTGAAATCTTTATTCTGTGATTTTGCATCTTTTGTGGTGATTTTGCATCTATCAGCATCTGCAGAAATTTCTTGTCTGGAGTGCAACAAAAATAAATCACATCTTGTGTTATGACTGTTAAAAAAATGGCCATGAAATCAAGTGTAACGACTTCGCTCTTAAGCAGATATTTGCAGTGAAATTTATTCATTCAAGATGGCTATTTTGATTCTTCTTTGTCCGTCATAAACCCATTAATTCTCATAACAGTCCAATCGGGAGTCTCTTTTTGCTGCATGGACACAATTCTATCTGCTG
The DNA here is from genome assembly GCF_022539595.1 of Amphiprion ocellaris. NCBI lineage: Eukaryota > Metazoa > Chordata > Actinopteri > Pomacentridae > Amphiprion > Amphiprion ocellaris. The sequence goes on from NC_072770.1 coordinate 36,673,173, forward strand.
CTTTACATAACTTATTTTAATAGTGTCCTTAAATTTTACATTGCTATGCAACTAAACCACATTCTCATATCAACATCAATAACCATTCAACTGTAAAAATCAGTGGAGTACAAGTGACATTTTTCCACTTAGTGATAAAACCTTTTTTACTCCACAAAGGAATGTGACGGAGTTATCTGACGATCGGCGTCCGTCCGTCCGTCCGTCCGTCCGTGCACAACATTACTCAAAAATGGACCAACGGATTTGGATGAAATTTCCAGTAGAAGTAAAACTTCTAATATTTTCTTTAAGAACATTCACAAAAAAATTAACCAAAATCTAATGAAATTCAATGGATTTTGGTTGATTTTTTTGGTGAATGTTCTTAAGAATCATTTTTAACGTTTCTTTTGTCAACCAAAAAATGTTCAGAGTTTTCCCAGAAATGTTGAAAATGTGGACATCAGAAGTTTCACTGTGAAGATATTTTATTTTTTTTCCACATTTTCAAACTTTAAAACTGGTCAATTTTGACCCGCAGCAAAATTCACTGGATTTTGGGATTTTTTTTGTGAATGTTCTTTGAAAATCTTAGAAGTTTTCTTGATATATATGTAATCACTTTAGATATTTTTAGGATTTTCTGGAAGATTTTTACTCATTTTTTGAAAATATTTACAAGAATTTTCTTGCCAACTTTGGATGATTTTTTTAAGTAATACTTTTAAGGGAAACTTTTAAGGAATTATTGGAATTTTCTTCCTGAAGATTTTGCAAATTTAAAGTTTGAAAATGTGGAAAAAATATATATTTTCACAGTGAAACTTCTGATGCCCACAGTTTAACATTTTGGGAATTTTCTGTAACATTTTTTGGTGGAGAAAAAAAGGATTGTTAAAAATGTTTCTTGAGAACATTCACATAAAAATCAACCAAAATCCAGCGAATTTCGCTGGATTCTTTTCAGACAACGAAACAATATTTTTTGGTGCCCGTAAATGAGGACAACAGGAGGGTTACCTGGAGAATGAATTGAATAAAAGAAAAAAAGAGACAGTGAGGGAATAGCCAAAGGCTGCTTGGTAATGAGTGCTGTTGTAAAATCAAAGTGTTTCTCCTGTCCGTCGTCTGAGCTTTGCATCTGTCCTTTTATGTTGAGCCGATTGTTCTGTGTTTTGAGAGGTGGCCTTGCAGTCAACACACACACACAAACACACACACACACACACACACACACACACACACACACACACACACACACACACACACACACACACACACACACAGAGAAACAGGCAGATTCCTTCTAATCCTGATATGTAACGTGTTCATTCCTCAGTGGGACTGTGAAAAATAGTCTCTGGTCTACTCGCTCCTGCACGAGTTGGACCGGAACTTATGTAACTTCTTCAACTTAACTCCTTTTTTCTTTTTACAAAACACTTGATGTTTCGTTGCCATGGAGATGAAAACTCAGACAAAACTTCCCGTGCTTACTGATTTGCAAACGCTGTGAGGTTGTTAACAGCAGAAGGATTTTCTCTGCTGTGAAGGGTCTTGTTTTTTTAACGCTTTACAGATTTATATGCACGATACCAGCAGTCAGACGTAAGTGGATCATGTTAATATTGATTATACAAAAATCACTTAAGCATTACCAGACCTCTACAGAATTAGTTAAGCAACATAAATCTATATACATCCATTTCACCAAGCAGTGCTCCGCTATAGGTCTTTTGAAACCAAATGGAGAGGGAGATCAATATCTGTATTGACAGGTATGTCTTTAACCCCTAGATTAACATTCCTATTATCTGTCAAACACTAAGGTCAGCCTCCAAAGCTGAGCTCAAAAAATACATTACTTTTTTTTTTTTTTTTTTAAATTGTGCTTTTTGCCATCTACATTCCTTTAGGTTTGAAAGTGTTTTTTTTCTAAAAACCAAGCAAACTGTTAACTAACTTAAGCAATTCAATACAAAATTAAGCCAATAAACTTGCATTTAAAGCTTGTTTATTTTTAAAAATATTGTCTTAACCCTTCTGTTGTCCTCATTTATGGGCACCAAAAAATATTGTTTCCTTGTCTGAAAAAAATCCAAAAATTCAGCAAAAAAAATTCCCCAAATTTCTGAAAATTTGTAAAACCTTCAGGAAAATAAATTACAATAATTCCTTAAAAGTTTCCCTTAAAATTTTTATTTTACAAAAAAAGAAACCCCAAATTTGGCAAGAAAATTCTTGTAAATATTTTCAAAAAATTAGTAAAAATCTTTCAAAAAAATCCTGAAAATATCTAAAGTGATTACATAGATATCAGTAAAACTTTTAATATTGTCTCCCCACATTTTCAAATTTTACGAAAGAAACTCAGGAATGCTCTCTGTGAGGTGGTATCAGGCAGGACTGATGTACTCCTCTCCCCTGGTTTGTTTGTCTTGACCTTTTTTAACCTGTCATGTTCTCATCTATTGAGGACCATGTTGAAAGTATGCGTTTGGCTTTATACTGCTTTTCTCCTCTGCCTGTCTTAATTGTTCACCAGGACTGCAGTATACTTACAGTGTCATCTTCACCTTTGTGAAATAATCACTGCACTATTTTCACAGCGATAGTAAAATTACAGCCGTCTGAGTGAACTGTGAATTCACCTCCAACTGTGCCGTCAAATCGCTGTAATATGGCTGCGTGCTGCTGTACTGGACTGGGGTTTTACACTGAAGTGCTCTTAAAGTGTTGCAGTGTGCTGCTGTGGAATTATAAAAATGGATTGGAAAGAGGTGGGGTTTCAGTCTGAGTGGAAAGTAAGAAGAGGCTCAGATCAGACTGAGGAGGAAAAGGTCATTTCTCTTCTGGGCTGCAGTGAGGAGATGAGACCGAAGCAAAACTGGAGTGAGGATGATTTCCAGGTTGCAATGCAGAAGACAGAGGAGGATGTTCAGAACTTAATCACGGGCTTAGAGAAATTATGTCTGTACATGAAAAGTAAAAGGTTAAAAAAAATTCTGGAACTGTAATTTTGTGAACAATTTAATTATATCTTACAAAAACTACAGCTAATGTCTACTAAACCTGCAGAAAAAAGCATGTTTATTTATATGTTAATAATGAAAAAACAGGTCAAAACTGTAAATATTTTCACAAATGATAGCTTGCTCTCTCCATAAATATCCACTATTTTTACTGTGAATAAATGAACCACGTCAGTTGCCAATATTTGGGGGGAAAAAGGACTGAAAAATGCTGAATATTTTTTAAACTATTACTTTACAGATTTTCCCTGTTTCATTGAATGATATATAATATTTAATATAATCACAGAAAAAATATACCACTCGAAACATGTAACATTTAAATCATTGACATACATTGCTTTATTTATTGAGAACAACCTGACATAAGAATGGACAGTGGAAAATGAAATTATTAACCCACTGAAGGGTGAATTCACCATCACTTATGCTTCCTAACTGGACAGATTTATGTCCCAGAAGTTTATTTGAATTTGTATTATCCTGTGATTTTTAAATATTCCCTTTTAGTTTTTTAAGCAGTGTATATTATTCTCATGTCCCTGTAACAGAAATGGCCAAAACAGTTAATATCGTCGACATTAATATTCTTTATTTTCGCAAATCATTATTTGTTCTTTCATAATGTTTGACTACACTATTTAGCTACACTGTAAAAAAAATTCTATATTTTATGATGAAAAATTGTTAAACCATGACGGTAAAAATCTATAAACTCTTAAACAGTTCGATGCCATTTATATAACACTGAAACACTGTAAACAGGATCATCAGGAGAAAGTGTATTTTTAAAGATTTTTTTCTCTTGGAAAAAATACATTTTCCGACTCCTGCACAGTTTTTAATGGAAAAAATGCCGTGATATGTGTAATAATACTGTCATTTTTGCATTTAATTCTCGAAAACAATACTTTTTCCCAGATGAATGCAAATATTAGTGTAACGGAAACATATTGCAATTTTTATAACAAGTAACATGGAGATTTCTGCATTTATTACATGTAAAAAAAATACATGATGTACTTTTGTGTTAATAATGGACATATACTTTCATATTTATGACAGCTTTAATTGCAATTTTTGCTAAAAAAAATCACAAATTTAATGTTAAATACGCTAACTTTTGTGAGTTACACAAACTTTATTTTATATAGTATTTTCATGGAAATTTTCAAATTTTTAAAGGTTAAAACTCTTTTTTTGCCAGGAGAGGCTGGAAGTCTGACACAACCAGAGGACGAGGTAACTCTACATGAGGTTTAAATCATATGTGGAGTGCAGAAATGTCTTTGCAATAGCAATTAGATCATTAAGTGGAGGGAGAAACTTGCAGTATATATATCTAAATAGTTAAATTAATACTTTAAAAAGTGGCAAGACATGATTTTCTTTGTAGAGTGAGCCCTTCTCTGAAACATCTGCTGCTTTCAGGTCCTTATAGGATGTTTAAATGAACAAGTGGCTCCTAGTTGAGCAGTTCAAGGACATAAATTTGTTTGTTCTGTCCTAAAAACTTAAACACAAGCTAATAGACTAATTTATTACTCCGATTTCCCAGCACTTCTACTCTGTTTGTCTTTTTATCCTGGAGCTTTTCCCATGCCCCTCAACTGTTATTTTCCCCAGCAGCAAAAGAGGTCAATAGGTTTCTTTGGATCATCCACTTGAAGAGGCTTTTTCTGTTCATAGCTGAGTCCTAGATGTTGCCATATTTGGAGAGAAGAGTGGCTGAGCTTTACTGTTGGCCTCCACATGTTGAAATTGAAACCTGGAGTGGCACGATGAGAATAAAAAGAGCAGACTCCAGCCTGGAATCCCGTTTTAACCCCTGCACACGTCACAGAAGGTGACAGACTTCTTTCGTGAAGCGTGTCACTGTGAATTAAACACAACACAGATGTGGCATTTTCGCTATTAATCACAGCTGTAACAAAGGAAGGCACTTGAGACGCTTCTTTGAGGCAATAGCATCAACACATGGCGGCAAAACTGTCCCCCCCCCCCGAGTGGAAATGAGGCGACTGATGCCAGAGCTTCTGTGTTGTGTTTTTGCAATATCAAGGGAAGCATCTTTAGACCAACTGGCCACATAATAAACTCAACTCATTGCTGCTGAGGAGAGTGCGCATTGATTTCCAAGCTGGTGCGCGCTTGTTTTCAGCACCATGGATAGCAACACCCCCTCAGCCACAAGAAGAACAGAAGAAGGAGCTTCTTAGTATTCTGCTTTTGTTCGAGGCTTTCGGACAGAGATTGTGTTGTCATCCACAAGCAGCCCCTTTTGTTGTCGTTTGTTGCCAAAATCCAGATTAGATCAGTTTCTGTGGGGAAAGAAGTGAAGCCTTGACACTGATTGGTCTTGGTTTAGAAGAGTTAGACAAACTTTATCTCAGAGCAGAAAAGAAAAATAAAAAAGATGACATCGCCTCCCTGCTGTGATTTGTCTTTTCATTCCATTCAGTACGTTTTGGATTCGTGCTGGGTTTTTGTTATTATTCCCGAGAATAGGACGATGAAAAAGAAATGGCAGCACCGATCTGCTTTCATCTCCACGTGAAAAAGGTGAAAATGGGTTCATACGAGCGCGCAGAGTAAGAATATAACTTGGATCTAACAGGTGTGGATGTGATTTCATCAAGTGTTTTCGTTTCAGCACACGAGGGGTGGGTGCTCGACATTAAGTGTCAAGTTAATTTCCGATTGGGCGGGTGGTGGACGTATGTCAGACATATGCGCGCCGTGGGCGGGTGTCGACGTGTTTGTAAAAAAAAAAAAAAAAAAAAAATAGGCAGAGGGGAGCGCAGCGCTTCAGCGTGTGGATAAGCAGAGATAGGTGATGGTTAGAAGAGATGTAAGTGGCGTCGGCCTCAGCTCTCCAGAGCTGTGAGCTTTGGCTGGGAGTGGCGTGGCGCACTGTGCCCCTCCGGACCGAAAACCACCTGTATGGATCACCAGACCTCCAGCGTGATCCGAACGCCCTCGTCGGCCAGGCTCCAGAGCACCAACGCCACTGACAACTGGGGTTATGCCGAGGTGGAGAAGGGCGTCATGACGGTGGAAAACATGCTGGAAGAGTCCGTTGTGCTGTCGGCGCCTCACCTGTCGGTGGATCGATATGAGCGCAGCCGACAGGGTTGCTGCGAGAGGGTGGTCATCAACATTTCGGGTCTACGCTTTGAGACGCAACTTAAAACTTTCAACCAGTTCCCAGACACACTGCTGGGGGACCCCAGGAAAAGGATGCGCTACTTTGACCCACTGAGGAACGAGTACTTCTTCGACAGGAACAGACCGAGCTTTGATGCCATCCTGTACTACTACCAGTCAGGGGGGCGCATACGGAGACCTGTTAACGTCCCCATTGATATTTTCTCTGAGGAGATCAGGTTTTACCAACTCGGAGAGGAGGCCATGGAGAAATTCCGCGATGATGAAGGCTTTATAAAAGAAGAGGAGCGTGTACTGCCTAAAAATGATTTCCAAAAGCAGGTTTGGCTTTTGTTTGAGTATCCTGAAAGCTCGGGGCCAGCGAGGGGGATCGCCATCGTTTCTGTGCTTGTGATTTTGATTTCCATTGTTATTTTCTGCATGGAGACTCTGCCGGAATTTCGGGATGAAAAAGACCAAGCCACGGTGGCTCCCACAGTTAATGGCACTGCTCCCTACGTGCCAAGCCCCTTCACAGACCCTTTCTTTGTGATAGAAACGCTGTGCATTATATGGTTCTCTTTCGAGCTGCTGGTCAGGTTTTTCGCCTGCCCCAGCAAAACTTCCTTCTCCAAAAACATCATGAATATCATTGATATCGTCGCCATAATCCCCTACTTTATCACTCTGGGGACAGAGCTGGCCGAGAGGCAGACCAACGGCGGCCAACAGGCGATGTCCCTGGCAATCCTGAGGGTGATCAGACTGGTGAGAGTCTTTCGCATTTTCAAGCTCTCACGGCACTCGAAGGGACTTCAGATATTGGGACAGACCCTCAAGGCCAGCATGAGGGAGCTGGGCTTGCTCATATTCTTTCTTTTCATCGGAGTTATCCTCTTCTCCAGTGCGGTTTACTTTGCAGAAGCAGACGACCCCACGTCCAGCTTCACCAGCATCCCGGATGCGTTTTGGTGGGCAGTTGTCACCATGACCACGGTGGGTTACGGAGACATGCACCCGGTCACCATTGGTGGCAAAATAGTGGGTTCTCTGTGCGCAATAGCAGGCGTGCTGACCATTGCCTTACCCGTGCCAGTGATTGTGTCCAACTTCAACTACTTCTACCACAGGGAGACTGACGGAGAGGAGCACCCACACTACCTGAACACGGGCAGCTGTGAGCACCTCCCCTCAGAGGAGCTGAGGAGGTCGTGCAGCTCCTCGTCCCTCAGCAAGTCCGAGTACATGGTGGTGGAGGAGGGCATCAACAGTGCGTTCAAACAGCCCAACTTCACCACCGAGAACAACCAGAACTGCGTAAACATCAAAAAGATCTTCACGGACGTGTAAATGAACCCCACACCAGATCATTTATGGAGCATGAAAGAAAACAGTAGCTATGATATTTTTTTATATAGCCCATCGTAATGTGTCGGTCCATATCTGTGGAGGAACGCTGCGAATGTCCGTTTTAACAAGGCATTTCTGATTTATTTTTATTTAAGCAACATTCGAGTTGGTGTGTTTTGAGTATTTCTGCAGCAATCAAACACATTTGCACTGGAAAAGTACATGTTTCAGTCCAAGCTGTTGTCAGAAGATTTAAAAAATAGAAAAAAAACATTTAACTAACAAGTAAGTGGCTTGTTAAAACAGATTTTTCAGTGTATAGTGCCACACGATGCCTACATATCTAGATGTTATAACGCGAATACACGTGTAGCATATTCTAGTCTATTATATACTGAATCTACCCGCCAGTCAAAAAAAACGACGTCTTGTGCTTCGTGGAAAGAAAAGTTTCATTGTCCAGTAATGTAATCAATAGACTATGGTAATTCATACAGCCAAATGTCTGTTTAGGTTATATTTAATATCATAACCTGTCGAGATGATGGACTCTGAGTCTTGTTGGGATTTTTATTCAGGTAATAAAAGCGCAGAGTGGAGTAGATGGAAACGCTTATCAGAAATTATACGTTGAGCTTTTTGTAAAGTTGTATTTTTATTCAGAATTGCCTATATAGCCATATTCAATAAAAGCCGAGATGAAGTGATGCCGGGTGTGGCTGTCACTCTGATTCTGAGATAACCACCCAGCGTCGTTGCACATTCGGTTGGCAGCGAGCAGGAGGGACGTGCTCCGTGGAAACCGTGAATAATCGTGTGTTCGGGGTCATGTGCAGCCATGACAGGATGAAAACAGCGCGGATCAAAGGAGGGAGGACGTGCAGCGACGTCCCCGCCTCCTGCGTGTCGAGGCCCGCCTTGTGATGCAGTCTCCATGACGACGGTGGTTTCCCGGGTAACCCCCTCTGATGTTACCATGGCATTGTGTTGCATTTTCACAAAGATGTTCCAACCGTGATTGATTATCACCTTTTTGTCCTTGGAGAGGAGGGGAATGGGGCGAATGCTCAACATGCATATCTTGTTAGGGGGTTTTTACATTAAAGAATGTTGAGTTTTATATTTTACCAGTTTCCTAAGAGATGGTTAAAGCAGTATTGGTTAGTTAATGCTAGTATTTAGGGGCTAGTCTGTGGCCTCGGCCCTTGCACTGGCAGGTGTGCAGCAATTTGAATATCACGAAAAGCTGTCGTGTCCCTGCTTTTGTTTCCTTTCACTAAAACAGCCTCAGCTGCTCTGTTTTTCAGCTCCATTCTCTGAGTTGGCATGCCAACTAGGTGTGACGTCAGCTACCTTTCATCCCTCCAGCAGACGCCTGCACGTGAGCTTGAGATACAAAGTGGCTGAGAGCTGAAGTGACACAAACTAGCAGCAAAACTCAAAGGAGTCTGGAAATTAATTACGCAGCTGTATGTCCTTTAATGTGTCATGACGACTTGCAGTGTGCATGAGAGGTTTACAGAATCTTAATTATGGCTTTTATTATTCTTACAGCTGCAGATGACTTGCAGTTGTTTTTCATTCAAAATCCATATGCAAATTATTTCCTAGATTAACTCAATAATTTAATGTCTTAAAGCTGTGATAACTTCAATCTGACATCTTAACCCTGTAAAACCCACTGTTTAAGAAATACATCAATTTTATTTGTTTTTTATATTGTTTTCTACTATATATATTTTTTTTTCTATGTTTTGGTTTGTATGTTATTTATATTTTTAGGTTTTTTTTGCATTTTTTTACTATATTTGGGTTTATACATTTATTATTTTTTTCGTTTATTTTATCTATGTCTTTGCTAATTTGCACGTTTTTTCTATATTTGAGTTTATACATATATAATTTTTAAAATTTATTTTGTCTTTGCAAAAAATTTATATATCATATATATATATATAAAAAATATTTTTTTCTTGCTTGTTTTTTTCTATATTTTGGTTTATACATATCTAATTTTTTTCATGTATTTTATTTATGTTTTTTGCTCATTTTTTCTATATTTGGGTCTTACAGGGTTAAATGTCTTTTAAAATCCTAAATAAAAAATAAATAAATCGGCAAACCTTAACATTTGCACATCTATTTCGCTTCACAAAATGAATGAAGTCAGTTATTGACTGTCATCCTATTTGTGTAAATTAACTAAGCAATTTATCACGTAATTTCAGCTCTAATTATTTTGTGGTGTTTGGAGTAATTACGAGCACTCACTCAGCATCATTTAGTTGTGTTTTGTATTTATTTATTTTTTTTAGTGTGCATGTTTAATTGTTCCATCAGAAATTAACAGAAATTCCACAGGTGAACACGGCACAGTCTTCATAAACTACTTGTTGTGCCATTAAGTGGTCCAGTTGTTTGTAATGCCTCTGGAAAGGAGGGTTAGTCATGCTTGATTTCCAGCTGAGCTCTGTTGCTCAACCTTCATCATTCTGAAAGTAGCTCAGTCCTGCCCTCTAGTGGACTTTGTGAGTTATGACTGATAGAAAAGAGGTAAATAATCAGCCTAGGATGGGGATATTCAGCCTCTTTTTACTCTAGGTAACGTCTCGGGGAGTAAATAAATAATAATGCCTTTACTAATATGCACGTTGTGTACATTTTCTAATGTAGTCTTAAAAACATGACTCTTAACAGCTCCAAGATTATGAGCTGATGATATTCCAGACGCCCGTACAAAAAAAAGAGACACAATTCTCCATATTAGAAGTCTTGAAGACCCAAGTTGTAAAAAAAAAAAAAAAAAAAAAAAGTAGTTATACACTACCGTTCAAAAGTTTGGGGTCACATAGAAATGTTACTACTTTTGAAAGAAAAGCATTTTTTAAAATAAAGATAACATTAAATTAACCATAAATACAGTCATTGTTAATGTGGTAAATGATTATTCTAGCTGGAAATTTTTAATGGAATATCTCCATAGGGGTACAGAGGAACATTTCCAGCAACCATCACTCCTGTGTTCTAATGCTAATTAGTGTTAGCTAATGGTGTTGAAAGGCTCATTGATGATTAGAAAACACTTGTGCAGTTATGTTAGTACATGAATTAAAGCGGGAGTTTTCATGGAAAACATGGAATTGTCTGGGTGACCTTGTAGATATGTTCTGTATCTGTGACTGGTTGTGGCAGTGCTGCTATACCTCCCAAACCCTCTAAAATTTGTTTCTGATAATGGAGTTTTATAACAAGAATTTTGCAGAATGTGAGACCTCTGAAATATAACTGTCCCAAAACATCATAGGGTCACATATTGTACTTTTGTTTGTTCTGTAAATGACATACATTCAGTTGCCGCTTTATAAAGTACACCTGTATAGGCTCATTTGTTGGGACAGATTTGTCACAGACTTGGTTTTTAGCATTCTATTTTTTGCTTTATATGTTAATATCTCATTTTCGAAGGCATTTTTTGGTCTTCCTATACACAAGCAAGGGAGAAAGGACCTCCAAGTTCAATTAACCCTCGTGTCGCCCTGCGGGTCAAAATTGACCCGGTTTAAAGTTTGAAAACGTGGAGAAAAAATATGTATTTTCACAGTGAAATTTCTGATGTCCACATTTTCAACATTTTTGGGAAATCTTTGAAAATTTTTTCGTGGGAAAAAAAATGTTAAAAATGTTTCTTTAGAACATTCACAAAAAATAAACCAAAATCCAGCAAATTTTGCTGGATTTTGGTAGATTTTTATGTGAATGTTCTTAAAGAAAATATTAGAAGTTTTACTGATATATATGTAATCACTTTAGATATTTTTAGGATTTTTTTGGAAGATTTTTACTTATTTTTTGAAAATATTTACAAGAATTTTCTTGCCAATTTTTTTTTTTTTTTTTTTTTTTTTAAATAAAACTTTTAAGGGAAACTTTTAAGAAATTACTGGAATTTTCTTCCTGAAGATTTTGGAAATTTTTAGAAATTTGGGGAATATTTTTGCTGAATTTTTGGATTTTTTTCAGACAAGGAAACAATATTTTTTGGTGCCCGTAAATGAGGACAACAGGAGGATTAAGTCGAGGAAAAATTCACTACAAAGACCTAAATTCAAGAATGCAACCCAACACTAAGCATTGTACTTTGTCACAAAACAGTTGTACCAGACTGGATTTAACTCAATGAATTCCTGATTTGCTGTACAAGTTATATTTAACGGTCCTTCCAGTGTGTTGCTGCTTTCATGAGAATTGGGAACACTTACAGTAAATATTTGGACTTTATGTGCTGCCTGGGATTTATTCAGACCAGGAGAGAAGAGAAATATTCTGTTTGGTGAAGCAAAAATAGTCAATTTAGCAAATATTATTGTTACTGTTTTTACCCATGCAGCATTGAGGAAGAAACAGTGTTTTGTCCTCGAACGAGCAAATGGGGCCGTCTGGGATTTGTCATCCAGGTCAGGAAACTACTTTAAAATTTCACCTAGAGGCTTTTAGTATGACCCATAATTCTTGAGGTTCCCATGAGACAAGGGGAATTACAGGTTGTGAGCCAGAGCTTGCAAAAAAACCCCAAAAAACCTCTGTACTTAAACTTAATATGACTTGGAACAAGCACAGAAAAAATGCCCATCAAGGTTGCTTGAAATTCTCTCTGCAGTACGGTGGCTTGTTACCAGGCAAATGCCCCTTTTTTAGAATCTCATGAAAGCTCCTGGGGTCTCTTTTATAAAGAAGCATTTAAACAAATGGACAAATTGATTTGATAATCATGAATTCATCAACCAAGAGAGCCAAGAGAAGCAGCATAATAGTCTTATAAATAGCCACAACTCCACATTTTTCCTTTGTTTTTAGAAAATATCATGAACAACTTGAAATTTATTAGGACAAATATGTTTAATTTCAGCCACATTATGCCTCAATTTATCATTTACACATTACAACTTCCAGATCACAGAGTGTCTAGAAAGAAACACAAAATTTAGTCACAGATATCTGGAACTGAACAATCTAGTATTTTACTTTATGATCAAAACGACAAAAGTCAGACAAAAAGACAAAAAACCCCCCCAAAAAACAAGATAAAATATTACAAAAATGAGACACATGATACAAGCGAGACAAAAAATTGGACACAAAAATGACAAAAAAGGAACATATAGGTTCTATAAAGCGTCTTGAGACGATTTGAATTGTAATTTACGGAAAATAAATAAAATTGAATTGAAAATTGAACAAAACGACAAAAAATTAGACAAAAAATCACAAGCGAGACTAAAAGGAAACAAAAAATGACAAAAACGTGAGACAAACGACAAAACAGACAAAAAATTCAAAAACAAGAAAAACAAGGTAAAATATTATAAAAATGAGACAAATGATACAAGCGAGACAAAAAAAGACAAAATTGCACACAAATGAGACAAAAAATGACAAAAAAAGGGAGCATATGGGTTCTGTAGTGTCTTGAGGCAATTTGAATTGTAATTTATGCTATATAAATGAAATTGAATAGAAAATTTAACAAAACGACAAAAAATAGACAAAAACACAGAAGCAAGACAAAAAGGAAGCACAAAATGACAAAAACAAGAAAGAAAACAACAAAAACATGAGACAAACAACAAAAGTCAGACAAAAAACAACAAAAGCAAGACAAAATATTAAAAAATGAGACACAAAACGACAAAAGAACAATGAGACAATCTAGTATTTTACTTTATGATCAAAACACCTTGTCATGGTCTAGAAATTATTTTACATTTATAGTTTTATACATTTATAATTTGCAGTTCATGTCTTCTCTGTAATTTTTTTACACTTTAAAGTCGTCCCCGGCCGCATTGGACCCTCTGGTTGGCCGGTTTTGGCCCGCGGGCCTCATGTTTGACACCCCTGCTCTAACCACTATAACCACTCTCTGGCACGTAAATTCATAATATACTTCATGGAAAACTACAAGTGAGTTCTTAAAATAATTTGGTAGAGTTTAGGTTAAGTATATGTTTTGCTGGGTCTGTTTGCTTACAGTGAGATTCGGTCTTGATGACAATGATTTAAACATCAAACCAGACTGAAAGTGGCTGATTTTAGTGGTTTGATTTGTGCATTTCTTTTTCAGATGTGTTGTAAGAAACTCCACACAGAAAGTAAACATTTAAGGAAGGTAAACACAGCGTTGTGGAAGAACAGAAGCCTTGAGATGACACAAACTAGCCTATAATATGGCTCTGCACACAGGATAATTTCAAAGTTAAGCAGTTAAGTTTCGTCCCATGGGCCACTTCTTTGCTGAGTGTTTTGTTTTCCACGCAGAGCTGCAAAGACGTCGGTCCTGCACACGACATGCCATGTGTCCCACAACTCCAGGTGCATCGCCTCAGAACTGCTGAGCGCTCTTGTACGCTCTGTGTCCCCTGCAGGAGTTACAGCCCTTCTTCAATGTATTTTTAACCCGGGGAAAATGAAAAGGTGCGTACAAATTACCCAGCGCCGTTAATCATTTCCTGCACAGCTCGACGGCAGTGCCAGCAAGGGACATCTGCAGTTCCGACTGTCTAATTCTGTTCTGGTAAGGACGACGTCAGAGGTAGACTTGTGAGGCTTAGTAGGCAGGAATAACCTAGAATCATTGGAATCGAACAGCCTAATTATGCAAGATTAGGACATTATTCCATATTAGTAAATAACCAAGATCTGGGACTGGGTGTTGACCATTTTCTTTTCTCTATATTAAACTTTCAAATACCCAAAACTAGCCAAAACCGGCCAACCAGTGGGTCCAATCTGGCCGGGGAAGACTTTAAAGTGTAAAAATTACAGAGAAGACATTAACTGCAGGTTGTAAATTTGTTGCTCATTGGTCTTTTGTCATTTTGTGTCTCATTTTTGTTATATTTCGTCTTGCTTTTGTTGTTTTTTGTCTGACTTTTGTTGTTTATGTTTTTGTTGTTTTGTTTCCTTTTTGTCTCATTTGGTTTTTTTCTTATTTTTGTCATTTTGTGTTTTGCTTATCTGTTGCTTTGTGTATCGCTTATGTCATTTTGTGTTTTCGTGTTGTTTACTTTTTTGTTGTTTTGTTTCTCACTTTTGTCATTTTGGTCTCATTTGTATCATTTGTGTAATTTTTTTGTCTTGTTTTTGTCATTCGTCCATTTTTTGTCCCTTTGCAACTTTTTTGTCTCTTTTTTGTTTTGTTTCATGTTGTTCGTCTCATTTTTTGTCATTTTGTGTCTCATTTTTGTAATATTTTATTTTGTGTTTGTTGTTCTTTGTCTTTTTTTAATGACTTTTGTCATTTTGATCATAAAGTAAAATACTATATCCTTCAGTTCCAGATACCTGTGACTGAATGTTTTGTTTCTTTGTAGAAACACTGATGATTTAGAATGTACTTGTTTGCACTAAGACAAAGGAAATATTTGGAGTTGGGGCTGAATGTGGCCCCTGAACTAAAATGAGGTCTAATATGTTTGTGTTAAGTTTGCAGCTTATTCTGCTGCCATCAAGTGGCCAAAAAATTAAAATCAGTTAATTCTGTTCTAATTCACCTGGTCATAATGTGTTCAATTTGATCAGGTTTTTCCTGATTTAAATAAAAATGAAGTTAGTTTCAGACTCCTGCTGGTTATAAGTTCCTTTACGGCTGCTTGTGTGTTGAAAACATCAGCTTTGTTTGTAAAATGGAAAAAAAAAAAAACGTGTTTTTTAAAATATTTGTTTTGGTATCTCAACTGAAATGTGAATGTTTCTGAAATGTTCCCAGCCCTGGTTGCATTATAATAAGCCTTTCTTGTCACTTTTGTTGTTAAAAATGACTCAACGCAGCATCAAGAAACAGAGATTTAACCCTCGTGTCGTCCTGCGGGTCAAAATTGATCCGGTTTAAAGTTTGAAAATGTGGTGGAAAAAAAGCATATTTTCACAGCAAAAGGTCTGATGTCCACATTTTCAACATTTTTGTGAAATCTTTGAATATTTTTTTGTGGAAAAAAAAAAGAAATGTTAAAAAAAAAAAGTTACTTAAGAACATTCACAAAAAAATCAACCAAAATCCTGTGGATTTCACTGGATTTTGGTTGATTTTTATGTGAATGTTCTTGAAGAAAATATTAGAAGATTTACTGATATATACGTAATCACTTTAGATATTTTTAGGATTTTTTTGGAAGATTTTTACTCATTTTTTGAAAATATTTACAAGAATTTTCTTGCCAAATTTGGGGGATTTTTTTTTTTTTTCAAATAAAATTTTTAAGGGAAACTTTTAAGGAATTATTGGAATTTTCTTCCTGAAGGTTTTGCAAATTTTCTGAAATTTGGGAAATTTTTTTCACTGAATTTTTGGATTTTTTTCAGACAAGGAAACAATATTTTTTGGCGCCTGTAAATGAAGACAACAGGACGGTTAAAGAAGGATGCACACTTATGTATTTAAACTGCTCTGTTCAAACATAATCTAATTGTGTTCCTCTGTGATTGTGCGTCTTTGCATGCACATATGAGTGAGCATGCTCGAGTGCTGCACAGCTGTAAGACGGTCACAGCTGGCACGCCTCGATGCACTCTGCCGTGGGATCCTGGTCATTAAAAAGAAAAAAAACGGCAGTAGAGAGGGAAGAAGGCACTCCACATATGAGATTGCATGCATGGTGCACCGACACACATGCAGAGAGGGAAACTGCAGTGGGTTAGCTCCACAGCTGGTGCTCTCTGATGCTGGCGCTGCAGGCAGATGTGAGGATGCAAATCCAGGATCGTGCTCAGCCGGGGCGGGGAGGCGGAGGAGACCCCCGGGCTTCCCCTCTCCTCTCATCTCCTTTGCCGTCCTCGTCATGCCAACATTCGCCACATGAGAGGAGTCGGGCCTCGCAGCAGCGTGCTGCCTCTGATGATACCCGGCGTACCAGGAGAGGTGCCTCTTGTCATCCTTGAACTTTACTGGAGCGTGCTGGTTGCAAATCAGTGGAGGGAAGAGAATCCGGTGCAATTATTCACAGCGTTGGAGATTTTTTTTTCTTCCTGATCTGATGATATTTTTATGTGGTACAGTATTTGCCCTAAAACTGTAACTCAGCGCTGCCAAAAATAGACACCGTGAGACATATTGCCATTATTTCTCTGGGTGCCATTCATCCATCTGCTCTTTGGAGAACATGTAATGGCACTCTGGGGGCTATTCATAAAGTTCACTCTTCTACATCAAGACTCTGTTCGGTGCTTTCAGTGAGACAAAAGGAAAGCCTAGGAAGCATGTCAGAGAAAGCATATATCCTTCTTCCCCCATAGGCCAGACACAGAGCCCGATGAGTGAAACCTTTATAGAGTATAGTTCATATGGCAGATGCACCATATGCTGGGAAACTAGTCCCAGGTGTGGAAGCAAGAAAAATATAAAATCCACGTTTTCCACTTTTTCTTACCACTAATTCATCTTTAACGAATGCAGCTGACTGCAGGGAAATGGAAAGTGCTTTGTCATTGTGCTGTAACTTTACCTGAAATATCTCACTGGTACCAGAAACGCTGCCCAGCCTCCTCCCTCTGCCGCCCCAGGAGACGGTCTCCATAGCGATCGAATGAGGCTGAGCAAAAGAGCCGCCCGACTACAGAGGCGACGCTGACCTGAAACAGTTTCCTTTGACGCTCTGCTTCTGGTTTTAGGCACTTTCCAGGAAGTCCGCTGATCCTCACCTCCACAGATGAGATTAATAGCATCAAGGGGGACGTCAGACGTGTGAGGTTTTAGTTTTGAGGCCCTACGACCCTGGAAACTGCAGCCACGGCTGAACTCTCAGGTGTCCTGTGAGTCAGAGCGCCTTCAGGGTCCAGCAGCAGCAGCAGCGTCGGCTGCAGATCAGACCGCTGCTCAAAGCTGAGACACATAATTTGGTTCCTTGAGTCACTTGCAAACAAGGAACAGAGCGTTGCAGCTGTAAATCCCACAAGTCCCATAAACTCCTGAGGACCGAGGGAAAAAAGTATCTCTCAATCTGACTTTTTTAAGGAAACAGAACAATTTTTACCATTAAAAAAAACAAAAACAAAACAGCAACAATACTGTATATTGAATTTCCATTACATTCAGTATTCTGTAGACTTTAAAAATAGAAGCATTTTTTATAGTATAGTATTATACAGCAAGATTTTTCAAACTTCTGATGTCCACATTTTCAACATTTTTGGGAAATTTTTGAGCATTTTTTGGTAAAAAAAAAAAAAAAAAAAAGAAATGTTTAAAATGTTTCTTAAGAACATTCACCAAAAAATCAACCAAAATCCAGCAAATTTCGCTCGATTTTGGTAGATTTTTTTGGTGAATGTTCTGAAAGAAATTATTAGAAGTTTTACTGATATATATGTAATCAATTCAGATATTTTTAGGATTTTTTTGGAAGATTTTTACTAATTTTTTTTTAAATATTTACAAGAATTTTCTTTCCAAATTTGAGGGATTTTTTTTTTTTAAATAATACTTTTAAGGGAATTTTTAAGGAATTATTGGAATTTTCTTCCTGAAGGTTTTGCACGTTTTCTGAAATTTGGGGAATTTTTTTGCTGAATTTTTGGATTTTTTTTTCAGACAAGGAAACAGTATTTTTTGGTGCCCATAAATGAGGACAGCAGGAGGGTTAATGTTACTAACCTGCCTTTTTGTTATTTAATGTTGTTGTATGTACGCTGCTGAACACTTGAATTTCCCTCAGGATTCATAAAGTATCTATCTATCTATCTATCTATCTATCTATCTATCTATCTATCTATCTATCTATCTATCTATCTATCTATCTATCTATCTATCTATCTATCTATCTATCTATCTATCTATCTATCTATCTATCTATCTATCTATCTATCTATCTATAGTTTATCTATCTCTCTATCTATAGTCTATCTATCTATCTATCTATAGTCTATCTATCTATAGTCTATCTATCTATAGTCTATCTATCTATCTATCTATAGTCTATCTATAGTCTATCTAGCTATCTATAGTCTATCTATCTATCTATCTATCTATCTATAGTCTATCTATCTATCTATCTATAGTCTATCTATCTATAGTCTATCTATCTATCTATCGATAGTCTATCTATCTATCTATAGTCTATCTATCTATAGTCTATCTATCTATAGTCTATCTATCTATAGTCTATCTATCTATAGTCTATCTATCTATCTATCTATCTATCTATCTATAGTCTATCTATCTATCTATAGTCTATCTATCTATAGTCTATCTATAGTCTATCTATCTATCTATCTATCTATCTATATCTATTGTCTATCTATCTATCTAAAGTCTATCTATCTATCTATCTATCTATCTATCTATAGTCTATCTATCTATCTATCTATCTATCTATCTATCTATAGTCTATCTATCTATAGTCTATCTATCGATCTATCTATCTATCTATCTATCTATCTATCTATCTATATCTATTGTCTATCTATCTATCTATAGTCTATCTATCTATCTATCTATAGTCTATCTATCTATCTATCTATCTATAGTCTATCTATCTATCTATAGTCTATCTATCTATAGTCTATCTATAGTCTATCTATCTATCTATCTATCTATCTATCTATATCTATTGTCTATCTATCTATCTAAAGTCTATCTATCTATCTATCTATCTATCTATAGTCTATCTATCTATCTATCTATCTATCTATCTATCTATAGTCTATCTATCTATAGTCTATCTATCGATCTATCTATCTATCTATCTATCTATCTATATCTATTGTCTATCTATCTATCTATAGTCTATCTATCTATCTATCTATAGTCTATCTATCTATCTATCTATCTATAGTCTATCTATCTATCTATCTATCTATAGTCTATCTATCTATCTATAGTCTATCTATCTATAGTCTATCTATCTATCTATCTATCTATAGTCTATCTATCTATAGTCTATCTATCTATCTATCTATAGTCTATCTATCTATCTATCTATAGTCTATCTATCTATCTATAGTCTATCTATCTATCTATCTTTGACAAAGTAGCAAAACCTTGCTTGGGTAAAACACATTGTGGTCAGAAGTAAGGTCACTGCCGCATGAAAAACATAAAGTCCACCACTTAGGTAACAAGCACACTGTCACAGACACACAGGTTGATTTGTATTGTCTCCACATTGTTCAAACCGTGTCTTATTTCGAGCATGACCTTGGTATAATATAACCCAGTGTTCCTGAAGCAAGCACTTACCTTGACTTGAATTTCACTCACACATACAGACACACTGTACAGTGCAGCAGAAGGGTATCCCTGCAACGGTGGCACTGACTCACTCACTCCCTGACTCACAGTCCTTCCCCTCAGCATCAGGATAGCTCGCTCAACTCAACGTAGCCCATATCTTTCTGTTTTTTTATGTCATTTTGCTGCTGTCAGTGACGAATGAAGAAGCAGCTTTGTAAAGTGTGCCCGAGTGTCTGTTTCAGCCAAACATTGTGCGTTGCATGGTTTGCCTTGTGAGACGGCAGTATGACTCATGAACTGTAGAATCGCTGCTGTCGTGTGGAGTGCGTCTATACTGGAAAAAATGCTCCTCTCAAATCAAGAAAAAAATAACTTATTTCAAAGAACTTTCACCTTGAAATAAGTGAAAAAATCTGCCAATAGAACAAGTGAAAAATGTCTTGGTAAGACTTCTTGAAATAAGATATGATAGTTAGAATATTGAGATTTTAAAATTAGCTGGGAAAGCTTACTTTAATCTATATTTTACCAGGATTATCAAGCTTAGGTGTCTTAAAATAAGCCAGAAATGCTTAAAAAAAAAAAAAAAAAAAAATAGCAGTTTTTCACTCAAAAATAGATTTTTGCTTTCATGTAACCTCCTAATTTGAGATGTATTAACCCTCCTGTTGTCTTCATTTACTGGCACCAAAAAATATTGTTTCCTTGTCTGAAAAACATCACCAAAGAAATTCCCCAAATTTCTGAAAATTTGCAAAACCTTCAGGAAGAAAATTCCAATAATTCCTTAAAAATTTAACTTAGAAGTATTATTTTAGAAAAATCCCCCAAATTTGGCAAGAAAATTCTTGTAAATATTTTTTAAAAATGAGTAAAAATCTTCCTAAAAAATCCTAAAAATATCTAAAATGATTACATATAAATCAGTAAAACTTCTAATATTTTCTTTAAGAACATTCACATAAAAATCAACCAAAAATTTTGCTAGATTTTGGCAGATTTTTTTGGTGAATGTTCTTAAGAAACATTTTTAACATTTCTTTTTTTCCACCAAAAAATGTTCAAAGATTTCCCAAAAATGTTGAAAATGTGGACATCAAAATTTTCACTGTGAAAATAAAATTTTTTCCCTGCATTTTCAAACTTTAAAACGGGTCAATCTGACCTGCAGGATGACACGAGGGTTAAACTTATTTTGAGTTTTCTTGTAAAATACAACTCAAAACAAGATAATTTCAAGATTGTTTGACTTAAGAAATTTAAGATGCATTGTCTTAAAACAAGTCCCTCCATCTGCTGAAATGTCACTTGTTCAGTGAATTTATCTAAAATCGAGTGGGATGAGACATTTTGACTAAAAATAAGAAAAACAGACATGGTAAGATTTTGAGGTTTTGCAGTTTACAGGTTGCTACTAGCATCTTTACAAAGCTGTAAGTTTAGAGGATGAGCTTGTGCAGTGTGTGTGTGTGTGTGTGTGTGTGTGTGTGTCTGTGTGTGTGTGTGCAGTGTGTGTGTGTGTGTGTGTGCAGTGTGTGTGCAGTGTGTGTGTCTGTGTGTGTGTGTGCAGTGTGTGTGTGCAGATTTCTGGGAGGTTATCTCGCTAAGTGAGATGCAGCTTGGCAGTGTACTGCAGTGGACCAGTGTCCTTGTGTCTCTCCTGGTGTCTGGCTCTCTTCCAGCGTCTGCCCTCGTCCTGCTGGGCCTCAATCTGACGAGCACGACTCTCCTTTCCCTCCCTTTTTTCTACTCCTCCCTCTCTTTGCACAATGCTCGCTCATCCCTGTCCACCCATATTTCACCACCATCCCTTTTTGTCTGCGCCTCAGATGTACGGTCAGCTAAAGTAGAGGACACTGAGGACAAAATGGACTGTATTGCTTTATGTTCACGTACCTAAGCTACTTATTTATTGTCCACTTTTATGGTCCAGTACCTGCATGTATGACCTGGCCTCTTTTACAGGGCACTACAGTTTCTATTTCCTGAGCAGCAATGCTGAAAATATAAACTGAGTCTCAGTGAGGATACACAGGTTAACCCTTGTGTTGTCCTGCGGGTCAAAATTGATTCGTTTTAAAGTTTGAAAATGTGGAACAGTGAACCTTCTGATATCCACATTTTCGGGAAATTTTTGAACATTTTTTGGTGGAAAAAAAATGTTTCTTTCAGAACATTCACAAAAAAATCTGATTTTTTTTGTGAATGTTCTTAAAGAAAATATTAGAAGGTTTACTGATATATATGTAATCACTTTAGATATTTTTAGGATTTTTTTGAAAGATTTTTCCTCATTTTTAAAAAATATTTACAAGAATTTTCTTGCCAAATTTGGGGGATTTTTAAAAATAATAATTTTAAGGGAAACTTTGAAGGAATTATTGGAATTTTCTTCCTAAAGGTTTTGCAAATTTAAAATTTGAAAATATGGAAAAAAAATATATTTTCACAGTGAAACTTCTGATGTCCACATTTGGGAAATCTTTGAACATTCTTGGTGGGAAAAAAAAAAAGAAATGTTAAAAATGTTTCTTAAGAACATTCACATAAAAATCAACCAATATCCAGCAAATTTGCTGGATTTTGGTTGATTTTTTTGTGAATGTTCTTAAAGAAAATATTAGAAGATTTACTGCTATATATGTAATCACTTTAGATATTTTTAGGATTTTTTTGGGAATATTTTGACTCATTTTTTGAAAATATTTACACAAATTTTCTTGCCAAGTTTGAGGGATTTTTTTTTAAATAAAACTTTTCAGGGAAACTTTGAAGGAATTATTGAAATTTTCTTCCTGAAGGTTTTGCAAATTTTCAGCAATTTGAGGATTTTTTTCCCTGAATTTTTGGATTTTTTTCAGACAAGGAAACAATATTTTTTGTTGCCCGTAAATGAGGACAACAGGAGGGTTTAAGGTGTTGTAAGACTGCCTGATACCTCGAGGGTGAAAAAATAGCAGAAAAAAAAATGGCAGATTGTATAAGGGGAGATGACTTTAGCCTATGATTCCTGATGAAAACGGTGAGGATTTCAGATGAGAGAATTTGCCATGGAGGAATTCTACATAGGAGAGTGTTGCATCATCATATCTAGGAGCAGAAAATCTGTGTTAATGCAGCAGAAAATCCACGAGTGAACATGATATGCAGAGCTCATCTGTTCCGTCTTATCACATTATGTTGAATTTTATTGTGCTTGTAACAGACAGAGAAGGATCTTAGAAGTGAATCATGGTGGAATTCAGACCATGCAGTGTGTGTGTCTGTGTGTGTCTGTGTGTGTCCGTATGTGTGTGCTGGAAACCTGTGGCTGCTGCAATGCAGTATGAAGGAGCAAGGAAGCACAGTAGACCTCCAGTGTCCACACATCGACCACTGCACTCCAGGGAGCGCATGAGCTGAACGGCACCGACAGTCTGCATTAATGAACATACATCATGTGTCACCTTGAATTCAGCTAATTTTCTGATGTTCCTTGAAGCTTCCAACCGTTGTGAAAACTTTTAAGCACGACATCACTGTAACTATGACAACAAGTAAACGCTACATCAACTGCCTGTTGACGGTCACATGATTGCAATCCTACTACAAATCCACGGACTTATCGGGACTTATCTGTGGGAAATCATACAAGGAAAAATTGATTAAATTGTGGGGGTGTTTCTGAGTCCCATCAATTTCCACCACCCACTGCATATTTAGGTCACATGATTTGGTATCGGTACATAACGTACACATGCAGAACGCACGCCTGTGCTCAGCGCAAGGTCATTTTTCATTCAAGATTTCATCCATCGGAAATGATACAAAGACTGAGCAGCCTTGGTGGAGTACTGCGCTCTCTGAATGCTTTTCTTGTTTGGTATTTGATCAGAAATTTCCTCATCCAAATCAAAATTCCACAGATTTGAGGCCTCCTGGCTACAAATTTAGATGCATAACATTTAACTGTGACTTAGTGATTCTTTGCTCAATGTCTTACCCCTCTCTCATCAGAATGCACATTTTGTGTCTTTACATGAGCAAATACTTTTCAAAGATTCTCCGGTTGTATACTTTTTAAGTCTTAGAGAGCTGTTTTTGCTGATACGACATTCAACAAGGCAGTTTCCCTTAATTAGTTAAATGTGAAGAGGGTGTTGTAGATCTTTAAGCATGTGAATCTTGCTGGATTTTGGTTGATTTTTTTTTCTGAATGTTCTTAAAGAAAATATTACACGTTTTGCTGATATATATGTAATCACTTTAGATATTTTTAGGATTTTTGTAAGATTTTTACTCATTTTTTTAATATTTCCAAGAATTTTCTTACCACATTTGGGACATTTTTTTAAATAAAACTTTTAAGGGAAACTTTTAAGGAATTATTGGAATATTCTTCCTGAAGGTTTTACAAATTTTCAGAAATTTGGGGAATTTTTTGCTGAATGTTTGGATTTTTTTCAGACAAGGAAACAATATTTTTTGGTGCCTGTAAATGAGGACAACAGGAGGGTTAAATAACACAAACAGAACAACGATTAGGAAACGACACCGCCCTTGTTGCAGATAATTAGATGGCAATTAACCTAAATATTTCTGTCTTTAAGATTAATAAAACAGGAGCAGAAAATAAAATGTTTGTCTCAGCTGCACGTGAAGAGAACACCTGTCATCCATCTAACGGATCAGTGACAATGACCCTTCAGTCTCTCAGCTCTCAAGTTCATTTTCTCTGCCGTCTGTCCCCGTGCCAGAACAACGTGATGGAGATGAGGATAAGTCCTGAAATCAATACCTCTTGGAAGCAAATTCATTGTTGACACTCTCATCTGCCAACCAACACAGCCAGCAATTTTCATGTCCCCGTATGATTAAAGCACGCAGAGCATTTAGAGTGCTGGGACCCTTCGCTTTTAATTAAAACCAGCCACCTAATGCAAAGTGAACTGAGCTTTAGAGCCTGCATTAACAGTCTTTGTTACGGGCCCCTGGCTCATAAATAATGGCTGTGCTGTCATGAGGAACCTGGGAAAGCCATTAAGAGATACTGAGAGGTATCCGCTAGTGTGGCAGCAGGCAAGCAGGCAGGCAGACGGACAGAAGGGACGAGGTTGGGAGCTGTGGCGCTCTCAGGTCTGCCAGGAGCAACCTTGGCAAAGCCGAGTCTCACACAAATCATCCCGCTGTCGTCCCCCATCCCCCCTTTTCCTCCCCGTCCGCCTCCCTCGCCTCCACCGACCGAGGGATTCCCGCTGACCTCTGGCTTCTCCGGAGGTCACTTGTGGCCACGGCGCTTTCATTCCCAGCTCCAGTGTCGATGGCGATGAAAGGGTTTAATATCGATCAGTTTGCTCTTCATTCTGAATATAGCACGGCACAATGGTGGAGGTTTTGCTCTATTTTTGTCCCCCTCCTCTCTATTATTCATGAAGCTTGTTGCCAGGAAAGATTACAAGTAGAACTGCTGTGGAAAAAAACAATAAAAAGCAAAGAATTATATGAATGCATGATCGTTGTTGCCTCTCTTAATGCTAATAAAGCTCAAAAAAAGAGAGAGAAAACATCACCATGGGTAAAATCATCCCTTTAACCCTCCTGTTGTCCTCATTTACAGGCACCAAAAATATTGTTTCCTTGTCTGAAAAAAATCCCAAAAATCAGCTAAAAAATTCCCCAAATTTCAGAAAATTTGCAAAACCTTCAGGAAGAAAATTCCAATAATTCCTTAAAAGTTTCCCTTCAAAGTTTTATTTTTTAAAAAATCCCCCAAATTTGGCAAAAAAATCTCGTGAAATATTTTCAAAAAATTAGTAAAAATCTTCCAAAAAATATCCTAAAAATATCTAAAGTGATTCCATATATATCAGTAAAACTTTTAATCTTTTCTTTAAAAACATTCAGGAAAAAAATCAACCAAAATCCAGCAAAATTCGCTGGATATTGGTTGATTTTTTTTGTGAATGTTCTTAAGAAACATTTTTAACATTTCTTTTTTTCCACCAAAAATGTTCAAAAATTTCCCAAAAATGTTGAAAATGTGGACATCAGAAGTTTCACTGTGAAAATATATACTTTTTTCCACATACTTAAAACGGGTCAATTTTGACCCGGAGGACGACACCAGGATTAAACGTGTGTTTTGATTGTTGCAGGAACAATACTACTGGGGAAACAAAAACATATATTGCAAAATAACACCCACAGAATGACAGAATGCGGCAATAACAATCTATCTATGCTGTAATTTGGACAAAAGCGACTGCCCTGCCTGTAATTCTGGCTGCACGGTTCAGAAATATGCAATCAAATGAGCATCAGCAGTGCTGTTGAACGGTGCTTCAGTTGTGTACCCCTTTAAATTGCCTACACTGCAGATAAGGTAAGTAGTGTTAAGCTACAGTGCGGATGGGGAGCGCGTTTTTCCGCCCTTGCCTTCTCCATCACCAGCACGTCTCTTGGTATGCATAGCAATGCCCGACTGCAGGTTTGACTAAGCTTTATATACCAGCCCTGCGGCCACGGCTGACGACAGAGATATTCCACCCTGAAATGTTTCTGCCACCTAAAAAAAAAGAAAAGAAAAAGCCTCTCACCTCCTCCTCCTACCGAGCACCGACCATGCAGGGCCAGTAAAGGCCGCTTTATATGTATGTTTATGCGTGTGCGTGGGGGGGTTCTGGCTCAGTGAAATTGCATAATCTCGCTGCCCACTACGCAGGGCGATTCTTTCATGCATGTCGTTTCAAGTCAGTGTCTGAAGACGAGGCTCTGCTCACCATGGAGGCTATTAGGAGGCGCAGGAATTGCGCGCTTCGACGTTGGGACGCACTTGACTCCGCCTGAGCATCATATATCTGCAACTCAGGAGTGTTGAGGAGATGCTGATTTATGTGGTGCATGACTAAATTTTTTTTAAAAAAAGAGGGAAATGTAAATTTGGGGCCGAGTGACGCATGAATAGATTTTCTGAGCAGCAGATTTATTCCCACACTGAAATGAAAAGATTATTGATGCATCCCACAACGCGTCCAATTATTAAATCTTGGGTAATAAGATTATATTTTTAAGCTCTCTTCCTCCTCCTCTTTGCTGCCTCGCCTTCTGTTTTTTTTAACCCCCGCTCTCTTTGCAGATGTTGCCTTTCTGAGCACCTGATCAGGACCGTTCTTTACCTTTGCGGCTGTCTGCGTCCAGCAGCTCGTCACACCGGCTGGAGGGGACCAGTGGAGGCAGATCATTCTGCTGATCCCAGCACCTTTGGTTATTAAGGGAAGCACCAGCAGCACCTCCTTGATCGGTTCCCTCCCTCCCTTTTTTATTTATTTATTTTTTTTTGCCAATCGCCATCCCACGACAGCCTACCCGGAGGAAAGGAGTCGGGGAGGGCAAAGCGAGGACACACCCGCACATACTGTACCCGGTGTACACGGTGGGAAGGATGCTGCAGACAACATGAGATGAATATCATCGACTTCTGTCCCACATTGGAGATTCGGGATTTTTTTTTCTCCCTACCTGCTCTTAAGACTCGAGACCTGATCGTCGCAGCAGGTTTTTCACCTTTTCTGATTCCAGCGTCCAGCGGGAGCGTTAACTCACATCCACATATGGAAAAGATGTCTGCAGGTATGTATGAAATTCAGATGGAGCATCTTTACCTGTCATCTGCCGGTGGATTAAATGTAACTACGAGTCGTGGCGTTTGGTAGATCATGCATTGATTTGCACTCCAGTAGCAGACGCGATAATGAGCAGTAAAGCTGCAGTTGTATGTTTTCTGTATGTTTCATACGTTTTATTTGGTTAAAAAAAAAAAAAAAAAAACAACTGTGCTCCCACTTTGTGAGTGGAGATGATGCAGAAGAGAGATACAGGTTTTTTTTTCTCTTGGAACCTATTTCCTTCTATGGATAAATTATTTATAGATGTTTTTTAATATTTCAGAGACAGGCACCATTTCAAGACTAAAACGCTCCATCAAAACTAAACTGAAGTCAGTTCATACGAGCTGATTCTGAATCCGTTTGGTGCTACAGTAAATCTGAAAAGCGCCTCATATATTTGTGTTTAGACTGCAGTGCTTTTCTATGATATTCTAGACAGGATGCTGTCTGTATGAATTTGGTGTCTGCTGCATTGCCATATTCATGCATGGCTTCACTGAAAAAGGTAGTCCCATTCATTTCAGCAGATATTGTCCATTGCAGCAGATCAGTGTCCTAATTTATGAGCTTCTGTGCGTTTTATTTGCCTGCCAACCCCAGAGTTTACCTGCATTGGAGCCATTTATATGCAAGGCGGTCTGCCTATTTGCATATTAATTTTCCGAAGTCAGGAGCAGGAGTGTCAGCCTCAAGTTTCCATGAGCTGATTCATTTTAGTGCTGACTGCTTTCTCACGACAGCATAACTTTACATTATTCATATCAAATCCTGTGACATTTTTCGAGCGTGGTTTCATTTTCCTCAGTTTTTGAGTTGTTTGATCTTCAGGTTTAAAGCAAATTCCTGATATGTCTGTTCTTAGCAGAACAAGTATTGAGTGCTGAATCATGTCTGAGGTTTACCTGACCTTGCTGTCTGTCTTTGCTTTATCTGTTCTACATGCAGTCAGATCCTAGGTGACATCCTGTGGCCGTCAGGTCTTTACAGTGTTGAGCCCCCTCCCTCTCCTGGCCCCCGCCTGCAGTTTTCCAGGCTGCAGGACCCAGACTCACTGAAAAGTGCAGGCCTCCTCCCCCTGCAGAATGACTGTTGCCACAGGCGACCCCTCTGACGAGGCGGCTGCACACCCGGGGCACCCGCAGGACTACGACCCAGAGGCCGACCATGAGTGTTGTGAGCGGGTGGTCATCAACATCTCAGGGCTGCGCTTTGAGACACAACTCAAAACCCTCTCCCAGTTCCCAGAGACTCTGCTGGGGGACCCCAAAAAGAGGATGCGGTACTTTGACCCACTAAGGAACGAGTACTTTTTCGACAGGAACAGACCCAGCTTTGATGCCATATTGTATTATTATCAATCAGGAGGCCGGCTAAGAAGGCCGGTCAACGTCACCTTAGATATTTTCTCGGAGGAGATTCGCTTTTACGAGCTGGGCGAGGAGGCCATCGAGATGTTCCGCGAAGACGAGGGTTTCATCAAGGAGGAGGAGCGGCCTCTTCCCGACAACGAGTTTCAGAGACAGGTGTGGCTACTGTTTGAGTACCCAGAGAGCTCAGGTCCTGCTAGGATTATCGCCATAATCTCTGTCATGGTCATCCTGATATCTATCGTCAGTTTCTGCCTGGAGACGCTCCCCATTTTCCGCAATGATGAGGAGGAAATGCACAAGTCTCACGCTGCAGTCTTTTCGCCTGAGACCAACACCACAATCATCAGCTACACATCCACCTACTTCACCGACCCCTTCTTCATCCTGGAGACGCTTTGCATTATATGGTTCTCCTTTGAGTTTCTAGTGCGCTTCTTCGCCTGCCCAAGCAAAGCAGGCTTTTTTGGTAATATAATGAACATTATTGATATTGTTGCCATCATCCCTTACTTCATCACTCTGGGCACGGAGCTGGCAGACAGGCCAGAGGATGGTCAAGCGGGTCAGCAAGCCATGTCTTTAGCCATTCTCAGGGTCATCCGCTTAGTACGAGTCTTCAGAATTTTCAAGCTCTCCCGTCACTCTAAGGGGCTCCAGATTTTGGGTCAGACCCTGAAAGCCAGCATGAGGGAGCTCGGCCTGCTCATTTTCTTCCTCTTCATAGGGGTCATCCTGTTCTCCAGCGCTGTCTACTTTGCTGAGGCGGATGAGCCTGAGTCACAGTTTGAGAGCATCCCAGACGCATTTTGGTGGGCTGTGGTGTCCATGACAACGGTCGGCTACGGTGACATGGTCCCTACAACGATTGGCGGCAAGATCGTGGGCTCCCTCTGTGCCATTGCAGGTGTGCTGACCATCGCCTTGCCTGTGCCTGTCATTGTGTCCAACTTCAACTACTTCTATCACCGCGAGACTGAAGGCGAAGAGCAGGCGCAGTATCTGCAGGTCAACGTGCCCAAAGCCGACTCGGCCGAGGAGCTGAAGAAGAGCCGGAGTGGCTCCACCATCAGTAAATCGGACTACATGGAGATCCAGGAGGCTGTGAACAACAGCAACGAGGACTTTCAGGAGGAGAACCTTAAGACGGCCAACTGCACGCTGGCCAACACAAACTATGTAAACATCACCAAAATGCTCACAGACGTGTAGTCATCTGGTGTTTTCCCTCCCCGTCGCCGGGAAAGGTGGAGCTGAGCAACTGGATGGGACAGGTGTACGCCTTCCCACCTCACATGTGCTGGAAAAATCAAGGCAATAGATTTCAGGATGCCGATGATGATTGACTGAAAAAAATGTTGCAAATACCACTCACTCCTCCTGCGCTCATCCTGTCTTCACTCCTCACAACTTGCCCTTAAAACTTCAGAAAAATGTCAGAGTGAAATTTCTAAAATTTTGCATTTTCTGCATGGAGTTGGCTTTGTCTGTGTGGCTGTTTTAAAAAAAAATAGTAATACCTACAAAATTCTTGCTCACAACAGTAGCCAACAGTAGTGCACAAAAAGAAAAAGGAAGAAACACAGTGAGACAAAAAAAAAAAAAAATTAACACGACACAAGCCCTGCTTTGGTCCCCTGTTCCTTGGTCCTTCATTTCCCAAGGCACACTGCTCTGCCATGCGCTTCTCTGAAGAGCCCTACTCGCGCTACACATGCTGCTTCCTGGAGCCAATGAAACTAAACTGTCTTACGCTTACACCATTTAGTGATAAAAAAGGATGTGTGAGCATAAAGCAAGCCCACTCCGGCGCTGGTGCGGCCCGTGGGTGACTTGCGACGAGGTTGGTGGTTAAGTACGCCACGTTATTTCAAGGATGAATGACAGCCATCAGCGCTAAGCTTATGGTTTGACACCTTTTTTTTCCCAGTAGACATCAGTATCTGATGAATGACTGAGAATGGCCTTGAATTTTCACTGCTTTGGTCTTACATGTACTGTATGTATTGCAATGCAAGCTTCCCCCTCTCCCCTCCATTCACCCAAGCTGGTCTTACTGCAGAGCTTTGAGGACAACTTGAATGTTTCTTCTTGTTTTTGTTTTTTCACAGTTTCACAAATACGGTACTTCTTCATATAGATAGGTAGCTTAACTGTGACTTAACTGATAGCCAATAGGTAGGTAGGTGCTGTTAGTAGTGAACCTAGTCAGTAGATAATTGCATGACATTTTTAATCTGAAAGAGAATTTCCACTTGTTTCTCAACTGCCACTTTGCTTCATTACACACACCCACTGTATATTTGTCTGTACACTGCCTTCTGTACAAATCCACACCTTTAAAAGGATGCCTGCAGGTAGCTGTCTCAAGAACCTAAAGCTGTATGTTAGAGGGTGTCTTAAGGAGTAATCAGAACCCCCCACACTTAACAGGGTGCGGCATCCTCATCAGTATTAACATTCCACATAGAAGTCATTTAAAATCTTTTGCCAGGTCGCTGCTGTAAACTGAGCTGTGATTTTTGGGCGTGAAAAAACTCAGACTCTAGTTTTTTGGACATTAATCCTACTTGCAGATGTGATAGACTTGCAGTGCTGTCTTTTTCACAGGTTCGTCACATGATCACGTCCTCATGATCGAAATAGTAACTTTTAAGGACTCGTGTATAGAGAATTGCTTCCCCTGAACTGCCTTTTATCTGGGTTTACGCTACTCTCCTAGTGTTGCATGACCTCAAAGACATTCCTAGCATGCGTTTAAGCTCAAAGAAGAAGCCTCGAAGACAAAAAAAGCATAATTACTACAATAGACATATTTATTTCTTATATATAAAACAATATATATATATACAGACGGAACACATATACAGTACGCATATACTATTATCAGAGAATTAAAAACCTGAAATAGCAATCTTTAAGAGAAAACAAGAGCCTTTCCACAATGTGCAGATCATTGCCATGTTTTTATTTTTAATGATAATGCGAATTGTTCTGAGCACTGTTGTTCTTCTGTTTCAGAGCCTGTTCAGAGTGCCAAAGACACACTCTCACTAGCCATTTCAGAAAGCATTTTCTTTACTGGTTTAGAAAAGAAAAAACTGACACCCGTCATGAATTTGAACACCAGATGTTTGCTTCACTTAACTCAAAACTGCCCTCTGTGAAGTAGTTGTTGAAAGGCATGGTGTTGTTCAAAACCGTCGTCCCTAACCAGGATCTTTTATCGGGAAGCTTTCATTGGTGTTAAATTGGTCAGGATTTATAAAGAGTCTCTGATGCCAGAAGCTCAGTCTGTCTTTCAAAGTTGGCATCAAATGTGAATTAGGTTCTGATTCTAGGATCGTGTCCAGCAAAGATTTTTCCACCGTTCGCTCAACACTGCCAAGGTAACAGTGAAAGGCAGTAACATCAATATGGGAAGTGATAATTAGCAGCAGTGTAGCAGATATTGTCTAACCTAGGGGTCCTCTGACTTCCCTCCTGAGTGTCTTGCCTTTCTACATCTTCTCACAGATGTCTTGTTGTAATTAGAAAGGTGATGGATTAGGAGAGGGTCTGTAGCAAGTACTGTCTCAGATGAGTTCTGTCATGCCAGGATGTACATCTTTACACTTAGGGTCTGGTTCTGCTCACTACAGTCTCAACCTGCAGTAGCAAAATGTTTTAACGCCATCGCTGCCAATATGTGCTCAGGATGCCTCGTCCAACTGCCTGACATGAGGCTTCTGAAGCCGTCTCTCTGTCCAAATCCGTGTTTGCTTTCATGTATCTTGAAAAACTTTTCAGAGAATTTTAGCAAGTGGAGCAGTTATATCTGATGCTTTTAGAGGAGCAGCTTGAAGGTGGAGTGAGACGGTAAAATGGTTGGTCACTCGACATAGGACCAGATTAAATCGGTGATTAGCAATATTCCCATTGTCCTTTGGTGGAGGGGTCTGTGTGGAGAACATAGATGATGCTTTTTTTTTTTAAAAACGAAGGAAAGAGAATGAACCCTTATGGACCTCCACAGTCAAACCAAGATCTCCTTGATCATCAGTTGAGTATTGGCTGAGGTGTGCACAGATAGGAGGTGTGTGTGAGTGGGTGTGTGTGTGTGTGTGTGTGTGTGTGGTTGTGTATGTGAGAGAGAGAGAATAACTGAATGTCTGTATTGGCCTGGTTGTACAGCTGCATTTGTGCAACAGCCATTTGCATATTTGTGTATGTGGAAGAAAACACTCACAGTCTGACCAAAAATACTTGTCTATGCATGCAAATGCATCATATCTTATTGTCCTCATTCCATTTCTCTGGACAGGAGTTTATGATAAATGCCACACATCGACATTTATCTGTTATTTTTTCACATTGGGCATGTTACTGTACCTCAGCCAAATTCACTGTAGCAACACACAATATTGTAGTTGAATATCGATGATTATTTCTGCTTAAAGCACAAAGACGAGTAGACTCATCCTCATCTGGATTCTATTCAGTGGCAACAAAGTCAATTAAAAGATGTTGTATTGCTTCACTGGGAGCACCACAGCCTCTAGAATACCATCTCTCAGCTGCTGAGGGACCCACCAGCAAGTTCACTCCATTAGAAGGGAGCCCAACAGTGAATACACTGAGAAATCTATGCAGAGATTGATTATTAGCTTGTAGTTTTCGGGGGAGAAGAAGGTTTAAGTACAGATTCTTTATGTTTTACCGGACACCAGTTCCATGTCGATGCATGGAGCTGACAGAGCGTTTTAAAGGAACCTTAGAGCAAAAGTGAAACCCTTGGCAATATTCTGCTGCTGTACATCAAACACTCACGCGTTAGCTGAATGTGAATATCAGCTTTCTGAGCTTCGGGTTAGTTTGAACCGCGATGTCAGCTCTTTGCCAGGAGGCTCCTATAAAAAACTCACACATACGGGAAACAAGATGATCAATATGCAATCTGTATGCATGTGTGTGTTTGAGACTTTTCTTTTTTCATTTGACCCCAGAGCCTGATAGTGTGGCATCCACTGAAACAATATGTACAGTTGTTCACCTCACCCCCATCCTGCCCGTATCATCGAGGCCTGAAAACGTCCATCATAGTTGGTACAGTGGATAACTGAATTTCTTTCTATGAAATGAAATGCGAGAGAATAATGTAAATAATAGCCAATGGACGATGGAGCAAGAACCATGTACTATATGATGTATGTGAAGTCTGGATTCAAAACATAGTATTATCTGCACTTTACTACAAAAAGGACAATCTATGGACAAGAAAAACATGTGAAATTAAAAATGCATATATTCCTTCCAAATGATCATAACCCTGAAAAAGTAATATCAATAATGAAGCCAATAATAACTCAAAGGAAAATGTGTTCCGTGTGCTTATTGTGTGTCGTTACTGCACTTGTTCATGCAAAATAATGGTATTTTTGTTGTTGTTGTTGCAGGTAGAGGTATTTTTCAAATGTTAATCCACCCTTTTGTTTCTGCCTCAGATCACAACGTTTGTGAAGTATTTAATGTGCAAATGATTTGAGAGACTAATTTTAGCTGAAGAGCATCGGCGCTGATACAAAATGCCGTGAATCGATCAAAGGCCTCTTTGTTGTTATTCTTAGGACAGCCGACGTCTTTGTAGCCACGGGCAGCAGAGAGGACATTTTCAAACGCCTCCTGGTGTCTTCAGCTTCTGCCTCCCTTTAAGTGCACAGTATATGCTCCCTGCAGTTTAAAAGAGAGAGCAGGGTGTTCTATTAATAGCTTTTTGTTAGAGGAGGAGGAGGAGGAGACAGAGAGAAAGGTGGAAAGGAGATGGCAAAGGAGGAAAGCATCTTGAAGAAATTCTTCACCGTGAAGTTTCCTGACATCCATGTGTAATGAGCCACAACAGAACAAAACCAGACAAATATAGTCATTATTTATTCACATGCTTTTTGTTAAAGAAAAAACAAGAGGCTCTTTCTTGCTTTCTTTCTTTCTTTCTTTCTTGTTTCCTTCAGATCCATAAAATCTGCGGCTGAATTTGAGATAATACAAATCCACCTATGAGATGATGCAGCTCTTGTGATGTTTTTTTTTTCCTAGTATGAGCACCTTCTCCTCGCCTGACACATCTACACCTGAGAACTCAGTTGTTAGTCTTCTGCTATCTTTAGTCCGCTCATGATTTAATCCTCGTGTCGTCCTGCGGGTCAAAACTGACCCGTTTTAAAGTCTGAAAATGTGGAAAAAAATATATTTTCACAGTGAAACTTTTGATGTCCACATTTTCAACATTTTTGGGAAATCTTTGAACATTTTTTGGTGGAAAAAAAGTCCAGTGAATTTCGCTGGATTTTGGTTGATTTTTTTTGTGTGAATACTCTTAAAGAAAATATTAGAAGTTTTACTGATATATATGCAATCACTTTAGATATTTTTAGGATTTTTTTGGAAGATTTTTACTCATTTTTTGGAAAATATTTACAAGAATTTTCTTGCCAATTTTTTATTTTATTTTTTTTAAATAAAACTTTTAATGAATTATTGGAATTTTTTTGCTGAATTTTTGGATTTTTTTAAGACAAGGAAACAACATTTTTTTGGGGGGTGAAGACAACAGGACGGCTAACTAAAGCGCTGCGTTGTGAGCCTCGGTGCTGTAGCTGCTCTAGTCATTAGTCTTGCTTTGATCCGGCGATGCAGTGCAGCACTCTGCAGCTCGCTTTGCTGAAACCAGGGCAAACAGAGAGAGGCAGATGGGACCCAGCAGCTCAGCCGAGGACAGAGGCGGCGGGAAGGCAGTCCTGCTGCAGGTGGCCGCCGCTGCCACGGCATCGGTGTTGTTGTCAGGGAGTGTGTGTGTTGTCAGGGATGTAGCATGCCCACAGGAGCATGCTTGAGCAGTCACACAGGCTTGCACTGTGCTTACCAGCTTGTAATTAGGAGACGAGCGCTGTGGGACTTGGAGCTAATCCAGCAGGGCAGCCCTGGCATCGGACCACACCCCGTTATTAAAAGGTGTTCGGCTTTATGCTCATTAACTCCTGACCTGGTATCAGTCACTCAGGTTGTTCTGTCCTCACCTGAGAAACACCGAGTCTTGGAAAAAGGCGAGTTGAGATCTTTAGCAGCCAGATGAAAATTAACCCTCCTGTTGTCCTGCAGGTCAAAATTGACCCATTTTAAAGTTTGAAAATGTTGAAAAAAAATATGTATTTTCAAAGTGAAACTTCGGATGTCCACCTTTTCAACATTTTTGGGAAATCTTTGAACATTTTTTGGTGGAAAAAAATGTTGAAAATGTTTCTTAAGAATATTCACACAAAAAAAATTTTTGTGAATGTTCTTAAAGAAAATATTAGAAGTTTTACTGATATATATGGAATCACTTTAGATGTTTTTAGGATTTTTTTGGAAGATTTTTACTCATTTTTGAAAATATTTACAAGAATTTTCTTGCCAAATTTGGGGATTTTTTAAAAAAAAATAAAACTTTGAAGGGAAACTTTTCAGGAATTATTGGAATTTTCTTCCTTAAGATTTTGCAAATGTAAAGTTTGAAAATGTGGGAAAAAAATATATTTTCACAGTGAAACTTCTGATGTCCACATTTTCAACAATTTGGAAAAGTTTTGACCATTTTTTGGTTGGAAAAAAATGTTAAAGAAAAGCTTCTCAAAAACATTCTCAAAAAAATCAAACAGAATCCAGTGAATTTCGCTGGATTTTGGTTGATTTTTATGTGACTGTTCTTAAAGAAAATATTAGAAGTTTTACTGAGATATATATGTAATCACTTTAGATATTTTTAGGATTTTTTTTGGAAGATTTTTCTCATTTTTTGAAAATATTTATGAGTGTTTTCTTGCCAAATTTGGGGGATTTTTTTTTTTAATAAAACTTTTAAGGGAAACTTTTAATGAATTATTGGAATTTTCTTCCTGAAGGTTTTGCAAATTTTCAGAAATTTGGGGAATTTTTTTGCTGAATATTTGGATTTTTTTTCAGATAAGAAAACAATATTTCTTGGTGCCGTAAATGAAGACAACAGGAGGGTTAAAGGCATGTAGGGAGATGTTTGGTGTCATATGGAAAGTTGTTTGTTCAGTAATGAGGGAAAATGAAGGAGAAAGGATTACTGCCCTCCAGGGGTGTTGTTTCAGGAGGTACACAATGTTTTTTCCTCAGTTCCTGTGACACCAGTAATGAGTAAGAACGCTTGTTGTTTTTGTTTTGTTTTTAAAATTATGCTGAACATAAGTGGTCAAAGAGCTACTCAGATTCTTAGATAAAAGTACCAAAAATGTATGTAGTAGTTTAGCAGATAAATGGCCCCCATGTATGATATGTTATAATATAATATCAGTTTATTGTTTAACTGCTTTATGTACACAACAGTTTACTCTGATGGTTCCCTATCTAGGGACCAGGCCCCCTCTAAAGGGTAGTAAGATACAGTTAATTTGAGGGGTCAAGAGATGATTAAAGGAGTTTGGATGTTTCTCTAATATTTGCTTTAGATGACATTTATAGTTAAAAATGCAGCTTTGCAACGACTAAAAAAAGTAACAAATGAAAAACAGTAAAAGGCCCCAGCAAACAGAATGCACCACTTTTCAGTAAAGTCATTAGAAAAATCTTTAGAACCACAAATTCAGTTTTAAAATTAGCTTGCATTTTGAAAGCTTCAGGTTTTATGTATGGTCTTTTACTCCGCTACATTTGACATATGGGGTATTTTAAATGCCAAACATAGTGGAATAAAAAGTACATTTCACCGTTAAATGTAGCAGTGGTTAAGTGTAATACTCAGTACTTCAGTAAATGTACCTTTGAATATTGCTTGAATATACACATTGGTGTGTTCTCTGCATTAATATTCTGCAGGTTTTCCTTGTCTAATCCAGGGGTGTTAAACTCATTGTAGTTTAGGTTAGTTCCACATTCAGCCCAATTTCATCTCCAGTGGGCCGAACCAGTAAAATCACAGCATAATAACCTATAAATAACTACAATTCCAAATTTTACTTCGTTTTAGTGCAAAAATGTTCACATTTAAGGAATTATGTTTTTACAAAACATCATGAACAACCTGAAATTTCTAAAGATTGCAAATTTACAATCTGTAGTTAATGTCTTCTCTGTAATTTTTACACTTTACAAAGTTGTCCTGAGGGCTGGACTGGAACCTCTGGAGGGCCGCTTTCGGCCCGCGGGCCACATGTTTGACATCCCTGGTCTAATCAGTATCTGGGCAGGGTTTTCAGACACAATGAGACACATGTCCACCTGCGCTCCTTCCACAGTCGTATGGAAAATCAATACACTCATACACTGGCATACTCACACAATCACGCCCTCCTCCACCCTCTGGGGGTGACAAATGGGCTGGGTTAAGGTCAGCCAACCATGAATCCCATCTCACAGGGAACCTGAACCTGTCAGAGCAGATGGACAGATGCTCCAGAGCTCAGAAACGTGCACAAAACCAGGCGACATGAAGTAATATGAACGGCCTGGGAAGTGGAGAAAATCTCCTTTTATCTAACCACACAGTGGTCTGAAAGCACAAAGCGGCTGAGAGTTCACAGGGAAACCAGTGATCAGCAGGCTGCAGGTCTGGATAAGCTGCAGCTCCAGGTGTTCATGTGTTTGTACAGCCTCCTGACCTGAGATCAGCAGGGAGTGATACGCACAGCGAGCCATTCTTGTGGTGTAGTAGTGGCTTTAATCTGAATTATGGAAGCGGGTTTGGCAATCCTGTGTCATCTGGGGCGACGACATATGGAGTCCAAATAAAGCGAGTTCATGTTTAGGAGCCCCGAGCAGTTTGTGCCTCAAGGTTAGAGGGTTGGTCTGCAGAGAGGCCAGATTTATGAATGAAGGGATGGAACACGCCTGGTGAGCTGAACATGCAGGAGATGCTGGGTGCTCTGCAAAAGTCTGGTTACACTTTTTTAAAACCCACTGTTGCAGAAATACAACATCAGTGTTATTTTTTAAAAAATATTTTCTGTTATATATATGTTATTTTGCAATTTTTTTCTGTACTTTTTCTATTTATTTTTATTTCTTTGTTTTTTGCATTTTTTAAATTTGGGTATTTAAGTATTATTTTCACATAGATATTTTCATATATATGTGTGTGTGTGTGTGTGTGTGTGTGTGTGTGTGTGTGTGTGTGTGTGTGTGTGTGTGTGTGTGTGTGTGTGTGTGTGTGTGTGTGTGTGTGTGTGTATATGTATGAAAATTATATATGTATACATATATA
The DNA here is from genome assembly GCF_022539595.1 of Amphiprion ocellaris. Lineage (NCBI taxonomy): Eukaryota > Metazoa > Chordata > Actinopteri > Pomacentridae > Amphiprion > Amphiprion ocellaris. The sequence continues at coordinate 36,712,160 of NC_072770.1, forward strand.
TACCTATATATGTATATATGTATACATATATACACATATATACACATATATACATATATATGTGTATATATATGTGTGTTTGTATATATATATATATACATGTGTGTGTGTGTGTGTGTGTGTATGTATATATACACACACACACACACACACACACACACACATATATATATATATATATATATATATATATATATATAAATATATATATATATATATATATATATCATCTTTGACAGTTTTTTTTTAAAATTTTTTTCAGTATATTTTTTCTATATTTGGGTTTATATATTATCAGTATTATTTGTAGTAGTAGTATTTAGATTTTTAAATTTTATTAACATTTTTTGCTCTTTTTGATACATATTTGGGTATTTAAATTTTCTTTTCTATCATACATATATGTATTATTTTTGCAAATTTTTTTCTATATTTCTTTCTATATATTTTTTCTTTCTTTTTTGCTAATTTTTATCATTTTTGATCATATATATATATATATATATATATATATATATATAAATAAAAATTTTTGCAAATTTATTTCTATATTTTTTCTATATTTTTTTGCTTTCTGTTTTTTTGCAAATTTTTTCTAGATTTGGTATTTAATTTTTTCTTTTATTTATATATATATATATATATATATATATATATATATATATATATATATATATATATATATATGCGCATATATATTCTAAAAATATCTAAAGTAATTACATAGATATCAGTAAAACTTCTAATATATTCTTAAGAACATCAATGAATCATGAATGTTCTTAAAAAAAAACTTTTTTTTAAAATTTCTTTTTTTTCCACCAAAAAATGTTCAAAAGTTTCCCAAAAATGTTGAAAATGTAGAAATTTTTACTGTGAAAATATGTGGTTTTTTTTCCACATTTTCAAACTTTAAAACAGGTCAATTTGACCCACAGCACTCCACGAGGGTTAATTAAGTCAAAATCCATCCAGTAAATCTGTGATTAAGATCATTACTCTGGATCCTCAACCTTGGGGGGAAAAACTGCGTCCCTGCTGCCGGCTACGTACAGATCTTGTGGAGACCATTTCCAACATGACCAGGGAAAGAATGTCAGAGGCTTTAAATATCCTGCGTGAGTTAATATTTTATCAACATCTCAATCCCAAGGCCTCTTCCCCTTCCACATGCCTCTTCCAGCTCTGAGATTGTGCACAGACCAGGAGCAGCCACGGTAACGCCTACATTCTGCGTTTTGTTGAAACTTAACAGCTTTTTAGTATTTTCCCTCATCTCAAGCTCGTGTATGTTTGTTTTTTCATTCAACAAAAATGCCTTTGAGCGCTCATGGGGTGGGTTAAACACTCACTGAGAGTCGCATATTCCTTTGTAGACAAATGTTGGTGCAGATGTGAGAGAACAGAGAGGAATCATTGGAGAGAATTAAATCTTGATGAAATGAGGACAATCAGATTAGCTTAATAAGCAGTCCAATTCAGAGTGCCAAACAGAAAACTAGCTGAGCAGCAGGAGGAGGACGGCTGGGTGTGTGGTTGAACGTGTCCCGCTGCATTTGCTGAGCTTATTCATTATGTATGCAGTGATCTCTTGATGAAGAAAAGGCCTCTTGCCTGAAACAAAGCGTCGTCATCACTGTGTGGACGATGCTGTCGGTGCTCCTTTTGCCCAAATACGCTGCAAAGATAGAAGTCTGCTTGTGCATGTTTCAATGCATGTGGGTTTTTAGAAGCTAACCTGCAGCGGTAGCCCTAGAAAACGCATGCACTGTAAAGGATAACTCAGCTTAATAACAACCCGGGGCTTATTTTTCATTGTTTTGACCACCACTAGCTCAGAATAACATTGTGTGCACCTAGTTAATTTGTGGGATTTGCAAATGCAGCAACAGACAAGACAAAAGCTGCAAGAAGATGATGGTCATTTTAACCAAACAAAGAAAGATAAAGATAAAAACATCCTGCATCCATTTTCAGACCAACTGCCTGTTAAACCTTTAAACCACTTGTACACATCAAGACATTTACTTCCAAATTAAATAGTGTAGGTTATCCTGTCTGACAGTTTTTCTGTAGAGTATAATGCGATCATAGCCAATAAAAAGAGGGCAAATTTGAGATATAATATATATGTATATATATATATATATATATATATATATATATATAGCCAATAAAAAGAGGGCAAATTTGAGATAAATTTTATATATATATATATATATATATATATATATATATATCTATGTGCGTGTGTGTATATATATACGTATATGTGTATATATTTTTCCTACATGTTTTTCTATATATTTTTTCTTTCAGTTTTTTTTTTTGCTCATTTTCTTCGATATTTGGGTTTATATAGTCTCTTTATTATGATTATTATTTATATTTTTAAATTTTACTAACTTATTTTTTGCTATTTTTTTTCTACATTTTTTTTTCAATATTTGGGTTTACATATATATATAATTTTCTTTCTTTTTTAATTTATATGTGTGTGTGTGTGTGTGTGTATATATATATTATTTTGCTCATTTTTTTCTATATTTTTTTCTGTTTTTTTTTGCTCATTTTCTTCGATAATTGGGTTTATATATTATCTTTATTATTATTATTTATCTTCTTTAATTTTATGAAATTTTTTTCTCATTTTTTGATATTTGGGTTTACATTTATTTATTTATTTATTTATTTATTTATTTATTTATTTATTTATTTATTTATTGATTGATTGATTGATTGATTGATTGATTGATTGATTGATTGATTGATTGATTGATTGATTGATTGATTGCTCATCCACTTGTACACATCAAGACATTTACTTCCAAATTAAATAGTGTAGGTAATCCTGTCTGACAGTTTTTCTGCAGAGTATCATGTGATCAAACACAAAACCCCAAATTGTTCAAGATAAACTGAATTAATTCACTATCAATTGTTAGCTTGAGAGTGACCAATAAATAAGTGAAACTGTGGACTGCAAAAACCACAACAATGAGGTTAAAAGATGCTATTTATTCTGGACACGTTTGTCATCACATTGACTGCTTTCACGTCACACGATGTTGCGAAAATATCAAATAGTGCAGCTTTAACTGTAGCACGGGTGAGTGTTTTCTCTGCTGCCTGAGCCTAAATGTCTGTATTATCATGTGAGAAACCGGAGCCGGGTGCCTTCTGACATAATGGGGTTCCTGGGTGGAGCGTTCATGTCAGGTGCAAGAAACGAGGAGGTTTAGCAGCTTGCCTTCATTTATTATTCATGTTTGATCAAAGAGAGTGATTCGGTAGAAACTGCGCTGAGGTAAACAAAGTCCTAATACAATAGAAGGAAGCGTGTTTTATCAAGAGCTGTGTGTTACTCAGCAGCCACATCACATGGGGAGAGAAATATTACTGACAAACCATGTTGTTTAGTCATTTAACCCTCCTGTTGTCCTCATTTACAGGCACCAGAAAATATCGTTTCCTTGTATGAAAAAAAATCCAAAAATTCTGCAAAAAAATTCCCCAAATTTCAGAAAATTTGCAAAACCTTCAGGAAGGAAATTCCAATAATTCCTTAAAAGTTTCCCTTAAAAGTTTTATTTTAAGAAATCCCCCAAATTTGGTAAGAAAATTCTTGTAAATATTTTCAAAAAATTTGTAAAAATGTTGCAAAAAAATCCTAAAAATATCTAAAGTGATTACATATATATCAGTAGAGCTTCTAATATTTTCTTTAAGAACATTCACAAAAAAATCAACCAAAATCCAGTGAAATTTGCTGGATTTTGGTTGATTTTTTTTGTGAATTTTCTTAAGAAACATTTTTAACATTTCTTTATTTCTACCAAAAAATGTTCAAAAATTTCCCAAAATGTTGAAAATGTGGACATCAGAAGTTTCACTGTGAAAATAGATTTTTTTCCCCCCACATTTTCAAACTTTAAAACGGGTCAATTTTGCCTCGCAGGACGACACGAGGGTTATACAGGAGCACAGGCAGCTACAAAATACACCGAGAATACATCTGCAGATCAATAAACCTCCATGAACCAGTTTGTTTTATTATCATACTGATTTATTACACTGATGTGTAAAATCAGCTGCTATCACTCGTGCAATCTTAAATATTTATCGCCTCTCTATTGTCGCAACGCAGCGGCCCGTGCAGCCACACCACTGTGACAATGGCTAGCATTGTTCCAGTGGATGAGAAGATACCCCGGTGTTTAGAAGTGAATACCTGTCCATCTATCTGTCTGTCCGTCTGTCCCCAGAGACATGGCAGCAACCAGGGCTTTTTCAGCACCTCTGAGACGCACACATGGCGAGGTATCTGATTCCTGCATGCACCAACACATGGAGGCTGAGCAGAGCAACCAGAGACCTCAGGAGGATTCAACACAAGGGTTTGGTGCAGAAATATTTTATAAGCCAACAAGAAATGCTGCTCCAGGACAGTGTAGTAGCAGCAGCAGCAGCACTAGGGAGGTGCATGATGGGTATTGTGTGGGTTTTAGGGATAAGGAATACTGTATATTGATCTCTGAGACAAAGGCCTGCATTATGTGGCAGATAGAAATGAAATATATATTATCTTTTTTTAGAAACAGAACCATTTATCAATTTATTGCATATTGAATATTAGACTTACAAATATGGTTAGGTACTCATGGACTGGTAACAGTGATGCTTTAGTAAAACTGCAGAGTTGTTAATTTAAATGAACAACTGTATGTAAAATGAATGCAGCTGTGCTTTAGAATGCAAAATATAGTTGGTAGGTGTCAAACTCATTCTAGTTCAGGGGCCACATTCAGCCTAATTTGATCTCAAGTGGACTGATTATATAAAAGCACGATTAAGTTAAACACAGTGATGCCGTTGTTTTAACCCTCCTGTTGTCCTCATTTACGGGCACCAAAAAATATAGTTTCCTTGTCTGAAAAAAATCCCTAAATTTCTGAAAATTTGCAAAACCTTTTGGAAGAAAATTCCAATAATTCCTTACAAATTTCCCTGAAAAAAATTTATTTAAAAAAAAATAAATAAATAAAATTTGGCAAGAAAATTCTTGTAAATATTTTCAAAAAATGAGTAAAAATCTTCCAAAAAAATCCTAAAAGTATCTAAAGTGATTACATATATATCAGTAAACTTCTAATATTTTCTTTAAGAACATTCACAAAAAAATCAACCAAAATCCAGTGAAATTCACTGGATTTTGATTGATTTTTTGTGAATGTTCTTAAGAAACATTTTTTTTAACATTTCTTGTTTTCTACCAAAAAATGTTCAAAGATTTCCCAAAAATGTTGAAAATGTGGACATCAGAAGTTTCACTGTGAATTTTTTTTTTTTTTTTCCACATTTTCAAACTCAAAAATTGACCCGCAGGACGACACGAGGGTTAAATGACTCTGTCCAAACTGCATGAAAAAAAACAACACGACATTCTCGCTTGTGTTGCTCTATTTCAGCCTTCAGTACTTCAACCCCTAATGACTTTCAGCAAACGGTGGATGGTCAAGAGAGGAGGCAGAGAGGTGAACGGAGGAAAACTGGCTCGTGACCAGCGAATCCTACGCACCAGTGTGAAATATGATAGAGAGCCAAGCAAGAGCACCTGGCAGGCAGACGGACGGGTTCAGGACTTTACTAGCAAAGAGAAAAATGAGCCTCGTGCTGCACAAACAGAGGTCCGCTTACGGTTCTGGCTTGTAAAAAGAACCCAGAAATCACCAAGAAGTTTTCACAGTGTCATCTACTGTATAAAAGTCTGGGTCAGGGGTGTCAAACTCATTCTAGTTCAGGTCCACATTCAGCTCAGTTTGATCTGAAGTGGGCCGGAACAGTTAAATCACAGCATAATAACCAGTAAATAACCACAACTCCAAATGTTTCCTTTGTTTTAGAGCAAAAAAGTCCATTCTAAATCATCACAGTGTTTCTACAAAGGAACAAAACATTCAGTCACAGGTGTCTGGAACTGAAGGGTATAGTATTTAACCTTATGATCAAAAAATGCAAAAAGACAAAGAACAACAAAAACAAAACAAAATAGTACAAAAATGAAACACAGAATGACAAAAACGAGAAACAAAATGACAAAAACATGAGACAGACGACAAAAGTCAGACAAAAATAGACAACAAACAACAAAAACAAGACAAAATATTACAAAAATGAGACAAAAGACACAAAGCAAAACAAAAAAATAGATGAAAGTTATAAAGCGACAAAAAATGGACAAAAAAGAAACAAAATAGACAAAAAGGAAACACAAAACAACAAAAACAATGCACAAAACAATGACCAAGCAAAACACAAAATGATAAAAATAAGACAAAAACCACAAGCGAGACAAAAAGGAAACACAAAACAACAAACACAATAAACAAAATGACAAAAAAAACAACAAAACAGGACAAAATATTACAAAAATAAGATGCAAAATGACAAAAGACCAATGAGCAACACAGTATTTAACTCTTTTGTGATCAAAACAACTCGTCATGGTCTAGAAATGATTTTAAATTTATAGTTTTACAAGTTTACAATCCACAGTTAATGTCTTCTCTGGAATTTTTACACTTTAAAGTTGTCCTGCGGGCTGGATTGGACCCTCTAGACGGCTGGTTTTGGCCCGCAGGCCGCATGTTTGACACCCCTGGTCAGGTTCTAGTTTTAGTTTAGTGCAGGAGAACGTTTATATCGACAAGGACATCGTCTGTTTCCAAAGCAGCGCCGTGAGGATCTGTGTTTTTTGCTCCTCGCCCAACCGAATGGACTGAAAGCTTGTTGCTATCCGAGACATCTGTCGTCTTGGTGGCGTAGCTAACTGTAGCTGCTTCACGCTTTAGAGAGATTTACCACTGCTCCTTAAGACTCTGCCCACCGCCTGATTAGACACTTAATCTAACTGGATGCGTGAGCGAGTTCAGACAAGCTTCTGTCACCGCTGGATAATGAGGTAAAATCAACGTCATGCTTTTAATTTTCAGACCAATGCAGTATGGTAAGAACATGTTGTTATTAATTGAAATGAGCGATGCCACAGGTTGATATTTTTGTCCGTTTTTGAAGTAAATACCGTCATAGTAAAGCAGTGAACAGAGCAGAGACTACATGCTGCTGTGATTATTGTCAGTGATGGTGGTAAGAGTATTAGTGTGTTTTTAACCCTCCTGTTGTCTTCATTTATGGGCACCGAAAAATATAGTTTCCTTGTCTGAAAAAATATTTAAAATTCAGCAAAAAAAAAATTCCTCAAATTTCTGAAAATATGCAAAACCTTTAGGAAGAAAATTACAATAATTCCTTAAAAGTTTCCCTTAAAAATTTTATTTGGAAAAAAAATCCCCCAAATTTGGCAAGAAAATTCTTGTAAATATTTTCAAAAAATGAGTAAAAATCTTCCAAAAAATCCTAAAAATATCTAAAGTGATTATATATAAATCAGTAAAACTTCTAATATTTTCTTTAGGAACATTTACATAAAAATCAACCAAAATCCAGCGAAAATCGCTGGATTTTGGTTGATTTTTTTTTTGGTGAATGTTCTTAAGAAACTTTTTTTTAAACATTTCTTTTTTTTCCACTAAAAAATGTTCAAAAAATTCCCAAAAATGTGCACATCAGAAGTTTTACTGTGAACATATTTTTTTCCCCACATTTTCAAACTTTAAATTTGCAAAACCTTCAGGAAGAAAATTCCAATAGTTCTTTTAAAATTTCCCTTAAAAGTTCTTTTTTTTTCAATCCCTCAAATTTGACAAGAAAATTCGCTGGATTTTAGTTGAATTTTATGTGAATGTTCTTAAGAAATATTTTTAACATTTCTTTTTTTTCCCCCAAGAAAATATTCAAAGATTTCCCAAAAATGTTGAAAATGTAGACATCAGAAGTTTCACTGTGAAAATAATTTTTTTCTCCACATTTTCAAACTTTACAACGGGTCAATTTGACCCGCAGGACGACACGAGGGTTAATTTGGCCATCATAGGTAAATGCATTTTTTTTTTAAATGTCAGCTTGGCTTTACTCTCATCAGTCTCGTTCATCATTAAGATGTTGTTGTTGTTTTTTACACAGTAACAGGCCATACGGGAACATGAGGAGGAGGCTCGATGAGCTCGGAGCGCCTGCAGCCGTGGAACCTCCCTGTCCAACGGTGAGCAATGTTGATGTCAAAACAGTGGGTGGTGTGTGGCATTCATCCTCCCTGTATGGCTGCTGGCTGCAAAACAATTCTTCCCACGGCCTGCGATAGCGCTTTGAAACGCTCTACGGCAGGGGTGTCGAACTCATTCTAGTTCAGGTTCCACATTCAGCCCAATTTGATCTCAGGTGACCAGTAAAGTCACAGCATAATAACCTCTAAATAACCACAACTCCAAATGTTTCCTTTGTTTCAGTGCAAAAAAGTACATTCTGAAAATGTTCACATTTGAGGAATTATCTTTTTACAAAACATCATGAACAACCAGAAATTTCTGAAGAAAAATAACTTCAATTTCAACAACATTATGCCTCAGAGAAAAATAAGACAGAAAATGCCAACTAGACAAAAAGGAAACACAAAAAGACAAAAAGGAGAAACAAAACGACAAAAACATGAGACAAACAACAAAAATCAGAAAAAAAACAAAAACAAGACAAAATATTACAAAAACGAGGCACAAAATGACAAAAGAACAATGAACAATCTAGTATTTTACTTTATGATGAAAACAACTTGTCATGGTCTAGAAATAATTTTAAATTTATAGTTTTACTAATTTACAATCTGCAGTTAATGTCTTCTCTGTAATTTTTACACTTTGAGAGCCAGATTGGACCCTCTGGAGGACCGGTTTTGGCCCACGAGCCGCGTGTTTGACACTCCTGCTCTACAGTGCGTTACGAGCTCATAGCCTTCATGGGTTGGTGCTAAAAGACAGCAGAAAAATGCAACCAAGGAGTAGAAAGTGTAATTTAACCAGCAATATTGGTTTGTTATGAACCTCCTCCTCACCACTGCGGGTCCAAAGAGTCAGCCAAGATAAGCACTTGTCTTCTGATTAGTGGTGCTGGAAACAATCCAGACGTTTCAATTAAGTCCGTAGTATTTGGTGCACACGATTCATCCACGAGGCTGATCTCCTGTGATACATAATCTCCTTATTGGAGCCCTCAGAATGAGTGCAGGCGTCTGTCAACTGCAGGCCAAACAATGAAAAGAAAGCATGCAGTCGTCAGCTGTTATTCTATCACAGTTTTATTCTTACAGTTCTTAATTCATTTGGAATTTTACTGTAGCATTCTGGCAATCTGAGCTGCCAGGATTTTACTGTATGAAAAATTATTTTTTACAGTGTAGACAATTCCATGTTTTCCATGAAAACTCCCACTTTTATCCATGTGCTAACATAACTGCACAAGGGTTTTCTAATCATCAATGAGCCTTTCAACACCATTAGCTAACACAATGTAGCATTAGAACACAGGAGTGATGGTTGCTGGAAATGTTCCTCTGTACCCCTATGGAGATATTCCATTAAACATTTCCAGCTAGGATAGTCATTTACCACATTAACAATATCTAGACTGGATTTATGATTAATTTAATGTTATCTTCACTGAAAAACAAACTGCTTTTCTTTCAAAAATCAGGACATTTCTCAGTGACCCCAAACTTTTGAACGGTAGTGTAAATATTCAAATATATATTTTAAACCTGTCAAATGAAAAAGCACACTCCTACATTTACCACACTTTTTATTTACTTAAAATTAGAATCAGGGTTTTCAGATTAGGTGCCAGTAGTTGGATGAAATCTGTCTTATCTTCACCTCTGATATCTGGGGTTTGTTGTTGTTTTTGCTCTTGAAGTGTTTGGTGTCATCCTGCCCAGACCTAAAGAGGTCTGGGAAGCTTAGAATAAAAAGATTGTGGATGCCTCTGAGTTTGCCAAGGGATTTTAAAAAAAAGAAATAAATTATTCCACTATATGGAAAAGTAGCTTAGATTTCAGACGAGTGCCAGTTTGTCCAGGACTGGACCCTCCAGACTGTGGTTTAAACTCCTCCTCCTTCAAAAAGTCATCAGAGGATCTGCAGGCGATTCTCACAAAGGTTGCGTCAAAATGCATCTAGAATTAGGAAGAGATTGTCCAGATCTGACCTGTATGAGAAGCAGGTGTGGAATTGGTTTCCTCTGCTGTTCAAAAACAACATTAGAGCAAAACTACAATTTCCTAATGAAGATACAGTAAAAGAGCAGTTGTTTTTGAATTATGTACTCTAAACAGGGTTTTTGGTCAGAGGAACATTAGACATGTTTGATGCTTTTTTAAAACAGCTTTTATCTTAATAAATAATAGTATAAAAATATAATAGAAAAGGGGATAAATTTACATGTTAACTATATAAACATAAAACAATATTAAAGAAATACAAAATAAAAATAAATAAATTTAAAAATCGGACCAAAACTTTAAATAATGTCCTCATCAAAAATCTATATATTTATATTCGGCCATTCAGTCTTCTCATTTGAAGGTAAAAGTACTGAATTTTGACTTTATCTAAATAAGCAAAAATTTGTTAAGATAAGACAATCCTTTATTGCTCCCCACGCCAGGGGAAATTTACATTGTTACAGCAACATATTTCGCACATAAACATACCAATAATAGTAAAATAATAATAACAATAATATGTTCAAGGATGAGAAATCAAAATGAATAAAAGTAAACAAAACAATATAAAGGTGCGATTATTTTGCTTCGGCTTTTTAACCCTCCTGTCGTCCTGCAGGTCAAATTGACCCGTATTAACGTTTGAAAATGTGGGGAAAAAAATATATATTTTCACAGTGAAAACTTCCACATTTTCAACATTTTTGGAGAAATTTTTGAACATTTTTTGATGGGAAAAAAAGAAATGTTAAAAAAAAGTTTGTTTAAGAACATTCAGAAAAAAATCAACCAAAATCCAGTGAATTTCGCTGAATTTTGGTTGATTTTTTTTCTGAATGTTCTTAAAGAAAATATTAGAAGTTTTATTGATATATATATATATATATATATATATATATATGTGTAATCATTTTAGATATTTTTAGGACTTTTTTGGAAGATTTTTATTCATTTTTTGAAAAATTTATATTTTTTATTTTATTTTTTAAATTTTTATTTCTTGCTAAATTTGGAGATTTTTTTTTAAATAAAACCTTTAAGGGAAACTTTTAAGGAATTTTCTTCCTGAAGATTTTTGCAAGTTTTTATAAATTTGGGGAATTTTTTTCGCTGAATTTTTGGATTTTTTTCAGAGAAAGGAACAATATTTTTTGGTGCCCATAAATGAGGACAACAGGAGGGTTCAGGCTAAACAGGGTAAATCAAAGGGGAGCATTTGAGCAACTCTCAAACTTTCTGCTTCCTTTTTTTTTTATATTCGACTTTCAGCACCAAGCTCTAAGGAATTACATCCAAATGATGATGGACTTTGAACCTATTTATTTCTTATGAACCATTATTCTAAATAAGTAAAGTTTTCAGCTACGTTGAGATATCAGACCTGATCACTGCCCCTTTTGGTTTTGACACTAACCCTGAATCCACATGAACTTGTGGCACTCTGAGCTGTCGGATGAACATGATGCTTTAGCTTCGCCAACACTATGGTTTGAGCTGTGTAGGGGTTTATATACACTCGCTGCTCTGCCCTTGCATGCTCCTGACCCAACCTTGTATGTAATTTGCAGCGAAGGAAACCTCTGCCGCAATATATAGGATTACGAGACTGGAATAACCAGCTGCCTTTTCAATAGCTATAAGATTACGAGGCTGGAATATCTAATCCGTGCTACCTGACATGCACTTTGAAATCCCGTCACCCTTAATGGACGAGCATATGGGCTTTTGGGGTGGAATTACCATGATCGTGTGCACAAGAAGAGTAGATCGTGGCTTTGTTCTTTGCCGCTTTCAACTTGGCTTCCATTCAGAGACAACTGGAGCTAAAATCAGTTTTCTATATTTCCATAGTCATTTATGTGTGACAAATCTTGACCCAATATCTACACCACCGTTCAAAAGTTTGGGGTCACCCAGACAATTTCATGTTTTCATGAAAACTCCTACTTTTATCCATGTGCTAACATAACTGCACAAGGGTTTTCTAATCATCAGTGAGTCTTTCAACACCATTAGCTAACACAATGTAGCATTAGAACACAGGAGTGATGGTTGCTGGAAATGTTCCTCTGTACCCCTATGGAGATATTCCATTAAAAATCTGCTGTTTCCAGCTAGAATAGTCATTTACCACATTAACAATGTCTACACTGGATTTATCATTCATTTCATGTTATCTCCAGTGGAAAAAACTGCTTTTCTTTCAAAAATAAGGACAGTAGTGTACAGCTGTAAGACAAATGTGATAAAGCGAGATGTTGGTTGATCGAGATCCATCAGGTGGCAGGAAACACATCTCCAAAGAAATAATAGTATTAGTGTGAAACTGTTCATAGTAAATTCAACTTATCAACTTTGAACGTTGCAACGTCCAGCTGGCCAAAAAATTAATAATTAAAATAAAATAAATCACAAGTTTAAAGGTGGAATATATAATTCTGGAGAAATACCATTATTATTTATTCCATCTGTCCTCATTAGGGGGCTGGAGTCTATCCCAGCTGAATTAGGGGAAGGCAGGGAAACACCTGAACAGGTAACAGTCTATCACAGGGCTACACATAGAGACAAACAATCACACTCACATTCACACTTATGGAATATTTAGAATCACCAATTAACCTCAGCATGTTTTTGGACTGTGGGAGGAAGCTGGAGAACCTGGAGAAAACCTGCACATGCACAGGAGAACATGGAAACTCCATGCAGAAAGATCCCAGGCCGGGATGCAAACAGGAGATCTTCTAGCTGTGAGGCGACAGTGCTAACCACTGAGCCACTGTTGGTTATTCAATTTGCATATTTAAGCAGTTAGCATGCAGTAGATTGACTCTCTTTCTGTTCTGTGCACGAGCACAAACGTGCAGTAAATTCTGATGTCTTCAAATGATTTACTGACCCGCTTTCATTTGACAGCTTTGAAAAATTGTTACTCTACAGTTTGCATAATCAAGGCTCAGGCTTGTGGCTGAGAGATTTAAGACACAGAGCATGTAATCTACTAACGTCTGGAGACCTTCACTGCATGCTGTCCTTCCTCTCCGTCCTCTAATTTCCTTCCATCTCTCCAATGTCTCTGTTGAATAAAAGCAAAAATAACTGAAAAGAATATGAAATATGTAATATACAGCGTATTACAACTACCTAGCAAGGACTAAAATAGTGTGAATTGGCTGCAATATGTAATCAGCTTTTAGTTTGAGATGTTGTACAATCACCCAAAAAGATTATAGTTAAGAGTTTAACATGTATTAAAATGGTTTCTGCATGGAGAGCACTAAAGAGAGGATGTTTGTTAGTAAAAAGTGTTGTAAAAGACACGGATATAACACAATTTTTTAGGTACTAATTAAACTATTTAACCCTCGTGTCGTCCTGCAGGTCAAAATTGACCCGGTTTAAAGTTTGAAAATGTGGGGAAAAAATATATTTTCACAGTGAAACTTCTGATGTCCACATTTTCAACATTTTGGGGAAATCTTTGAACATTTTTTGGTGGAAAAAAGAAATATTAAAAATGTTTCTTAAGAACATTCACAAAAAAATCAACCAAAATCCAGCAAATTTCACTGGATTTTGGTTGATTTTTATGTGAATGTTCTTAAAGAAAATATTAGAAGTTTTACTGATATATATGGAATCACTTTAGATATTTTTAGTATTTTTTTGGATGATTTTTACTCATTTTTTGAATGAAGAATTTTCTTTCCAAATTTGGGGGATTTTTTTTAAAATAAAACTTTTAGAGAAACTTCAAAAGAATTATTGGAATTTTCTTCCTGAAGGTTTTTGCAAATTTTCAGAAATTTGGGGAATTTTTTTGCTGAATTTTTGGATTTTTTCAGGCAAGGAAATTATATTTTTTGGTGCCTGTAAATGAGGACAACAGGAGGGTTAATGGAATTAGAATTACAATTAGAATGTCTTTATTGTCGAAAATATAAATACCTTCCACTGGATGGTGCATAACAACAAGCAATAAGTAATAAAATATCAACATTAAATAATAAAATCAAATGTACATATATAACAAAACAATATTAAAAATGCCAATGTGTACAAAGGAGGCTAGATATTTACAATATGGGAGGTAGATGAAATGGAATAAGAACCAGTAGCCTAGGATAAATATATTATGGAATTGCATGAAAGCAGCAAAAAAAAAAAAAAAAAACTCGCTTACTGTAGCTTCAACAGCCTTCTGAATGCAGAACTGTGGTTGTGGTTTCTCTAAACTGAAGAATGTTCCTTCACTTGGCTTCAGTCACTTCAGTGTTAAAGTTCTGATTTATTTTCCCTGAGCAAATGTTACTATTTCTGTCAGGTGTTCGTGGCTCAAAGTCAAACTCCAGTGAGGTGTGCAGGAGGTGTTTATACCTGTGCAGCGTCAGTAAAGTTCACACACAAGCCTCCTGATCGAGGAACTGCTTTGTCAACACTGTGTGTTTACTGGTGAGGTGACAGTGTCACCGGGGAGATGGCTGGATGCAGGGAGGGAGGAGGGAAGGATGATGGATGGAGGGCTGCATGGAAGGACAGAGGGAGGGACATTATCCCTCCGGTACCCTGTCAGGACTCCTGAGACGAGTGACACTGCAGTAGCTGCAGTCCACGTCATCCTGGAGCTCATATCTCACCCGTTTACCTCCCCTTTCCCACTTTTACTGACACAAACCGCTTTGCAGGGGAATGGATCGATTATTTACCCTCTCAGTCTGACTTGTACAGTCTATGATTGGCCCCTCGCTGTCCATCTTCCTGTCTCTCTTTGCCTGTAGCAAATGCTATTACCAAGTGTTTAAGTGACAGGTCATAGCTCGACTGACTGCCTCCTCAATGACATGCTTAGGACATTGCAGGATCAGGAAAGTCACCATGCATGGAGGATGTAGAGCCAGCTGAGTGACGCATTCCTCCGTCACTGCATGTGCATGGGCTTTCCCCTCATGTTTAGCCTGAAATTTATATTCATGGATGCACATCTGCATGATGTTCACGTGAGTAATAAGATTCCCAGAGGTGACGGTGATGTATGGGAAAGCATGGAGGCTGTAAAGTCTTCAAACACTTTTCTGTGACCTTGAAGTCATGTGGCCCGTGCCTGCAGCGGTCCAGCTAGCACCGCAATGTTCCAGAGGACCAGCAGACAGCCCATTCCTGGCTGCAGCAGGAGGAGAGCGAGATGAAGGAGTCATTTCTGGCTTTAGGCGGCTGGTTCTCTATCAGGTAACACAATATTCAACCTGTGGTGCCAAATTGGCCGCCCTCCTGAAAAAGTTCAAGATTAACTTTGATTAAAGTTTTCACTCCTTGAGGGAATTCAGGGGGACTTAAAAAAAAAGGAAGTGTAGAATTTCTTTAATTGGAAATTAACCTTTTAATTGGGCTCATCACATTTCTTCAAAGCTACTTTGTTAACCCTCCTGTTGTCTTCATGTACAGGCACCAAGAAAAATTGTTTCCTTGTCTGAAAAAATTCCAAAAATTCAGCAAATTTCAGAAAATTTCAGAAAATTTGCAAAACCTTCAGGAAGAAAATTCCAATAATTCCTTTAAAGTTTCCCTTAAAAGTTTTATTTTTAAAAAATCTTCCAAAATAAATACTAAAAATATCTAAAGTGATTACAAATAGATCAGTAAAACTTCTAATATTTTCTTTAAGAACATTCACATAAAAATCAACCAAAATCCAGTGAAAATTCGCTGTATTTTGGTTGATTTTTTTGTGAATGTTCTTAAGAAACATTTTTAATATTTCTTTTTTCCACCAAAAAATGTTCAAAGATTTCCCCAAAATGTTGAAAATGTGGACATCAGAAGTTTCACTGTGAAAATATATTTTTTTCCCCACATTTTCAAACTTTAAAACGGGTCAATTTTGACCTGCAGGACGACACAAGGGTTAAACTGACGAACCTTTAATTACTGGAAGGGGCAGATGTACTTCAGTGGGAAGTGAGAAATCCTCAAAACATCTGCAGGATTTTCTTGGAACAGACTGAAATGTGTGCCCAAAATATAATCTAATAAAAAATTCAAGCATTTATCAATACAGCTGATTGCACTCCTTAGTTTTTGTTTTTTCAAAGTGGAGCTGACGATTGGACGGTCGATTTCTGTAAAGATCCTGAAAAGAAATGCAGCTCAGTCAATATAAATTCATAGAATACAGCTGTCAGATGAAATAACACTCCATGTCAGTATGTATTACTAAAGATTACTAAAGATGTAAACGAGAGGATGCAGATGTGCACAGCGGTAGGGACCGAGAGCTGTGACAAGTCCTGTAACAGAGGAAGAATCCAGTTTAATCCCCAAGGTGAGGGTGGATTGGACGATCCTGCAAGTGGGATGCTTACTCTGCAAGAAAGGAGGGACAGAGCGGGTCCCACACTCCCTTCTCCTCATCAAACAGCGATTGGCTCCTGCAGAGTAAATCTCCTATCACAGAGCTCACCTATAGCGTCTCAGCTGACGGAGGAGGAGGGAGCAGGGAGAACAAAGCCAGGTGACCCCCACATTCAAAGTCCAGTGAGTTGCCTGTGTGTGTGTTTCTGTTTGTCTGTGTTTGTGTGTGCGCTCCTGTGTATGTTTGTGAGTGCGTGTGGGTACCTCTGGCATCTCTGGTTTCTTATACGGTGTTAAGTTACCCAGCGGGAGCTTTAATAGAGCTAGAGACACTCTTGATTGTGAGTGTGGATGAGGGAGAGTGAAGGGAGGAAAGGGGGAGCAGAGCGGAGCCGCCACGCAGGATAGATAAGGACAACTTCTGCAGAGCCGGGGGACACGGTGAGTGCTGCACACATCTGCACACAGCTGGATTTACACTTCACATTTTAAACTAAAGCCACATCTGCATGTGTTTTTGGACACTTTGAAGCTCCGGTCTGATAAGGGCAGTGATGTCATTGGACCTGGTGCGTCTTTCAATGTCAGCTCAGTGTCAGATCAGGCTAAGTTTGTTCAGACGCAAGATTTTGGCTGCAAAAAGTTGCTTTTAGAAAGAGTTTAAAGTGTCTGAGTTCCAAGGAGACTTCACTTCTCTGTGTCTTCATCTGTCCTTCCGTTTGGACTCAGTAACCCCTTTTTGCTGACAGGGCACAATCAATACACTTATTTTTTGCATAAGCTCCATGTGATATCCTTACATAAGAAGATGCAGCTCTATATCCTGGACTGTTACGTTATCTGCTGCACTGCAAGTGGAAATAGAGTCTCAGAGTCCTGCAGGGCCCTCAGTGTCAAGTGGACACAGAGGTTGTTGCCTTAAAGCTGGCGTCAGGATTCGGTTACGTGTCCGAACCGGGCAAAAGAACGATAAACGGCAGCTTACAGATAAAGTAAATGTGACGCTACACTGGAAATAATGCTCCTCTCAAAACAAGAAAAAAAAAGCTTTTACCTTGAAATAAGTGAAAAAATCTGCCAATAGAACAAGTGAAAAATGTCTTGTAAGATTTCTTGAAATAAGATGTGATATTTAGAATATTGAGATCTTAAAATTAGCTGGGAAAACTTATTTTAAGCTATATTTTACCAGGATTGTCAAGCTTAGGTGTCTTAAAATAAGCCAGACATGCTAAAAAAAATGGTAGTTTTTCACTCAAAAATAGATTTTTGCTTTCATGTAACCTCTTAATTTGAGATGTATTAACCCTCCTGTTGTTCTCATTTATGGGCACCAAAAAAATTGTTTCCTTGTCTGAAAAAAATCCCAAAAATGTGCCAAAAAATTCCCCAAATTTCTGAAAATTTGCAAAACCTTCTGGAAAAAAATTCCAATAATTCCTTAAAAGTTTCCCTTAAAAGCTTTATTTTAAAAAATCCCCCAAATTTGGCAAGAAAATTATTGTAAATATTTTCAAAAATGAGTAAAAATCTTCCAAAAAATCTTAAAAATATCTAAAGTGATTCCATATATATCAGTAAAACTTCTAATATTTTCTTTAAGAACATTCACATAAAAATCAACCAAAATCCACCGAATTTTGCTGCATTTTGGTTGATTTTTATGTGAATGTTCTTAAGAAACATTTTTAACATTTCTTTTTTTTCACCAAAAAATGTTCAAAGATTTCCCAGAAATGTTGAAAATGTGGACATCAGAAGTTTCACTGTGAAAATATATATATTTTTTCCACGTTTTCAAACTTTAAAACGGGTCAGTTTTGTCCCGCAGGATGACATGAGGGTCAAACTTATTTTGAGTTTCCTTGTAAAATTCAACTCAAAACCAGATAATTTCAAGATTGTTTGACTTAACAAGATATTTAAGATGCACTGTCTTAAAACAAGTCCCTCCATCTGCTGAAATGTCACTTGTTAAGTGAATTTATCTTAAATCAGGTGGGATGAGACATTTTGACTAAAAATAAGACAAATAGACTTGGTAAGATTTTGAGTTTTTGCAGTGTAATAGACGAATCCTGAACCTGAACCGGGTCGGGATAGATCAACCAAGTCAGCAGTTACAACTGTACTATCACGCTTTTAGAAATTGAGAGGGGTAATGTGTTTTAGATTTGATGAGTTTCTGCTTTCAGTCGTAAGTGAAGGTTCAGTCATTTTCCGTACGGAAATGAAACAGTTTTGCAGCACATGATCAGCAATAATACCATCTATACTCCGTGTAAGCACTTTCACAGCCTAAGTTGCCGAGCTTGTGTTTCCGTTCAGGTCATGGGAGAGAAATGGGAAAAAATAACTGTACAAGCAGAGTATCAGATGGCAGGTTCTCTGCTGATGCAAACAGGAACGGACAGAA
The DNA here is from genome assembly GCF_022539595.1 of Amphiprion ocellaris. Lineage (NCBI taxonomy): Eukaryota > Metazoa > Chordata > Actinopteri > Pomacentridae > Amphiprion > Amphiprion ocellaris. The sequence continues at coordinate 36,731,092 of NC_072770.1, forward strand.
AAATCTCTTTACCAACAAAACTGTATTGCAGCATTTAACAAAATATAACAACATTTCTTCCCCCTCCACCCTCCTGTTTTATAGATTACCAAAAGGGCAGAATCCAAAAGTAGCGTCCAGCTGCCTGAATGATAACCAGGAGGTGGGAGGCCCTGCCAGGATCTTCAGCGTGGCACTGTTTGTGGTGTTTCCTCTGTCTCCCGGACCCGGCTGATAGACGGAGCTGTGGCTACAGTGACAACATAGTGTGATGGAGGTGCCACTTGTAAATTTTGAAAACATGGATGATGTTGGCATCAACCTGGGAGACCCAAGCGACTCCGGATACCCGACCTCGCCCACCTCAGAGGGCCCCGATCAGACTCTCTTAACCCACCGCTTGACTTCTCCTCACCAGTCGCCACACAGAAGACGGCGTGGGCATCAGTCTGCTCAGGAGGGACTGTCGCCTTCCACTCCTCCGACTCTGACCACGAAGGCGAATTCCAGCAGCGGCAGTTTGATCTCCAATCTAAAGCTCCTGATCAACAGCGAGTCTCCCACTGACAGCGTCTTCAGCAAGATGCCGAAGGAACATTATGAAAATGAAGACTTGTTTGAAAGACACTGCCTGGAAGAGAAAGATGAGAAAGTCATCATTAATATTTCGGGCTTGATGTTTGAGACCCAACTCAGCACCTTGAACAGGTTTCCGGAAACGCTGCTCGGTGACCCCATGAAGAGGATAAGCTACTTTGACCCAATGAGAAATGAGTACTTTTTTGACAGAAACCGCCCGTCCTTCGATGGGATTCTCTACTACTACCAGTCAGGGGGGAGAATCCGCAGACCAGCCAATGTTCCCTTAGATGTTTTTGCTAATGAAATAGTTTTCTATGAGTTGGGTCATGAAGCGATGGAGCAGTTCCGCGAAGACGAAGGGTTCATCAAAGAGCCCGAAGTCCTTTTGCCCAGCAACGAACTCCAGCGACAGTTCTGGCTCCTGTTCGAATACCCAGAGAGCTCCAGCGCAGCCAGATCTGTAGCTCTGGTTTCTGTGTTTGTCATCGTCATATCCATCTTCATCTTCTGCCTGGAGACCCTGCCAGAGTTCAGGGACGACAGTGACTTTCCTCCAGGTTTAACTCAAATTATTAACGGCACCCAAGACAGTTCTGCCCCTCGTCCCGCCACTAAAGACATCATGGCATACATCACAGACCCCTTTTTCATTGTGGAGACTATTTGCATTATTTGGTTCTGCTTTGAAGTCGGTATTCGCTTTGTGGTGTGCCCCAGCAAAAGTGATTTCTTCAACAACATCATGAACATCATTGACATAGTGTCTATCATTCCCTACTTTGTAACCCTGGGAACAGAACTGGCTACCACACCCGATGACGACATGAACTCTGGTCAGAACATGTCCCTGGCGATCCTAAGAATCATCCGACTAGTGAGAGTCTTCAGAATTTTTAAGCTTTCCCGACACTCTAAGGGGCTTCAGATTCTGGGGCAGACCCTGAAGGCCAGCATGAGGGAACTGGGGCTGCTCATCTTCTTCCTTTTCATAGGAGTCATCTTATTCTCAAGTGCCATCTACTTTGCAGAAGTGGATGAGCCCCAGACGCAGTTTGTCAGCATCCCTGACGGCTTCTGGTGGGCCGTGGTGACGATGACCACTGTGGGCTACGGAGACATGTGCCCCATCACCATGGGGGGCAAAATGGTCGGCACTCTCTGTGCCATTGCTGGTGTCCTGACCATCGCCTTGCCCGTCCCCGTCATTGTCTCAAACTTTAACTATTTTTACCACCGAGAGACTGAGCAGGAGGAGAAACAGGTGATGGATGCAGCGGCAGAGGCTGCCCAGAAAATGTCAGCGGCTAACAAGTACGGAAGCACACTTTCACTAAACAAAAGCAACGGCACCTGGCAGAACGAGAAAAACGGCATGCACTGACGGGATAGCATTTATTTATATAAAGGGCATGGAAAACACACACGGACAAATCAAACATATCCATCAGTGAGACACACCGGGTGATCGGTTCATCCTTCTCACTGTTTTGTACTTCAAACACGGCAGCATTTGTGCGGTTAATTACAGTATTAATAGGCACTGTGTGGCGAGACGGCGTTTATACAAGCTGTCTGCCTGCATGTGGATGTGTCAAAGTGCAATTAACACAACTCAGCAGCTACTGTCAGTTAACTTTGATAGGAAAGGTACAATTATTACCTAATCCAGTGCAATCTGAAGAGAAAAGCTCATTTGACCTTGAAAATGTAGATTGTCAGAGCGAATACTGTACAGACAAGAATGGTAATGTAAGTTGTAAAATGTCCTTCTGAGTGAGTTTATCCCACAGAAGAAAAGAAAACAAAAGGGTTTGATAATCGTAGCGTTTATACTGGAAGTATACTCAGAGCTCATATTCCATCACAGTTCCATGTTAGTCCACACGCCGTCGTATTCAGCAAAATCTAGATAGGACTTGGCATGATTTTCAAGGGCAAGCGAATGCATCCAGTGTAAGGCAAGAGGACATCAGCGCACACATTGTCTTATCAGCAAATCCATAGTTGTGAACGCTCAGCCGGCAGCACTTCTCCATATAACAATATCTGTGTGATACGTAGTCGGCATGTTAGCACGTCTGCTGTTAATCTTGTAGATAAGCTGCAAAGTATAAATCAAACCTGCGTACCATTTACTGTCTTATAGTACAACATGCAGCAGTTTCACATAATAAAACCACAGATTTTTTTTTATCTTTAGGTTTTATTTATTTTTTGCTCTAAAATCATGCAGATTCAGCTGCATAAGGATCGCCCTGCAATGTGTTATCGTAATGTGAATTTTCCCTTTAACCCTCCTGTTGTCCTCATTTACAGGCACCAAAAAATATTGTTTCCTTGTCTGAAAAAAAAATCATCAAAAAAAAAAAAAATCCCCAAATTTCTGAAAATTTGCAAAACCTTCAGGAAGAAAATTCCAATAATTCCTGAAAAGTTTCCCTAAAAAATAAAAATCCCCATATTTGGCAAGAAAATTCTTGTAAATATTTTCAAAAAATGAGTAAAAATCTTCCCAAAAAAATCCTAAGAATATCTAAGGTGATTACATATATATCAGTAAAACTTCCAATATTTTCTTTAAGAAAAAATCAACCAAAATCCAGCAAAATTCACTGCATTTTGGTTGATTTTTTTGTGAATGTTCTTAAGAAACATTTTTAGCATTAATTTTTTCCACCAAAAAAGTTCAAAGATTTCCCAAAAATGTTGGAAATGTGGACATCAAAAATTTCACTGTGAAAATAGATTTTTTCCCACATTTTCAAACTTTAAAATGGGTCAATTTTGACCTGCAGGACACCAGGAGGGTTAAACACTGCATCAAGTCATTGCACTGAGAGCTTTTTTCCACATATCACTCATGCACTTTTTGGAGCTTTACATCATCCACTGTTGGCAGGGAAAACATGTTTATTAGAATGTATAGAGATGTGAGACGAGATATATATTTGTGAACAGACAGAGAGAAGGCAAAAAAACAAACTCTTTTGCACTCTTATTTGAACATTTCTCCATTTGCCTCTATTCTCTAATTTTTTTATTGCATGGCATAGTGTGCCGAAATGAGGTTTAACTCCTATTACCAGTAACTGAAAGTTTGACTTATTTATTGTGGCTGAATGTATTAAGAGTATTTTAATCATATACTAATTATCATTATATTCCATGTAATAGGGAAAGCCAATACCTTAACTGGATTTGTGAAATGAAGACAATATAAAGATGAAAGTGCACAGTTCATGCAAAAATAAAATGAATTGGTACTATATATGCATGCCACATTTCAATCTTGAGAATGTATAAATACATATAAACGCAGCTTGTATTGAAATGTAAATGGATGTAGTTGTAACTCAGTCAATGCCTTTCTAATAATCCTACAATATGCAATAATGACGTGTGGGTGGAGAAGTAATGTTTTATTTTTTCACCCACAGAAAGAGCAATACCTGCAGTTAAAATGAAATGCAATAAGGTGACCTCCGTCGGTCACTCAGCACTTTACTATGTGATGAAGCACTTAATATTTGAGGACTGTTACTGTATGTGTCAACATTGTACAGTATCATCATTTGCTATGTTTAATCCGTCCAGCAGAGAGTGCCTTTCATTAAACATGTATCATAACTGTGTGACATTTCCCTCACTTGATTTCATTTTCAGGGGTGAAATGTACATGTGATCGAGCAACTTTAAAGGTTTTTCACTTCTTTTTTTTACCCTCTAAGTTTAACCCTTGTGTCGTCCTGCAGGTCAAATTGACCCGTTTTAAAGTTTGAAAATGTGGAGAAAAAAAAATATTTTCACAGTGATGTCCACATTTTCAACATTTTTGGGAAATTTTTGAAAATTTTTTGGTCAAAATAAAATAAATGTTAAAAAAAAATGTTTCTTAAGAAAATTCACAAAAAATCAACCAAAATCCAGTGAAATTCACTGGATTTTGGTTGATTTTTATGTGAATGTTCTTAAAGAAAATATTAGAAGTTTTACTGATAAATATGTAATCACTTTAGATATTTTTAGGATTTTTTTGGAAGATTTTTACTAATTTTTTTGAAAATATTGACATGAATTTTCTTGTTAAATTTGAGGGATTTTTTTCTTTAATTTTTAAGGGAAACTTTTAAGGAATTATTGGAATTTTCTTCCTGGAGGTTTTGCAAATGTTCTGAAATTTGAGGAATTTTTTTGCTGAATTTTTACCTTTTTTTCAGACAAGGAAACTATATTTTTTGGTGCCCATAAATGAAGACAACAGGAGGGTTAATAATAACCGTGATGAATGGAGGTGTAAGTGTCATGCATGGCTTCAGGGCTGAATACTCATTATCGCCTCATGTTAGCTGTTATTAACGCCTCCTCGCTGCTGGTTCACAGCGCTGATATCATGGTGGCATCCCTCCCTCTCTCTGCCTCTCAAAAAAACCCTCCTCAGTGACTCTTTACATGTGTAATATATACACGTATACATGGTGTTGTGTCGACAGCAGACTGAAGGTGCACATGTTTCTCACTGTGTGCGCTTATAAGCCCGTGAGCTAATGAAGAAATGAGGAGGGCCCGGATAAAAATAGGTGGGAAGATCAAAAAAGGATGATCAAATAATACAGGAACACGACAGATGGAAAACTGACAGCTAACAATCATTTATTTTCTTTCTACTGGCAAAACTCCTCACTAAAAGGAGAAATTCTAGTGCCGTGTGCCTGACAATGCCTTCGACTGGGATCGCTTCAAAAGCAAAAGCACCAAATTAAATATGCAGACCAAATGAATCATTTATAAGATTATCGTCTTGGCCTCCAAGGCGAGGAGGTGGCTGTTTCACTTGATGCTTTACTGTCCAATACAATCACATCAGGGATGCATTCTCAGCTGCTGTGTCTGAACATTACCTGGGTTTGATCCATGCACAAAATTTGCAATGTGATGCTTTTGATTCTGGGTTTTCTGAGCTGATTGGTGCCTCAGTAAAACATACTGAGTGTGTTTTTGCTGTCTGTTTGGACGCCTGTTCCTGTTGTCATTTAACCCTTGTGTTGTCCTGCGGGTCAGAACTGACCCGTTTTAAAGTTTGAAAATGTGGAAAAAAATCTATTTTCACAGTGAAACTTCTGATGGCCACATTTTCAACATTTTGGGGAAATCTTTGAACATTTTTTGGTGGAAAAAAAGAAATGTTAAAAATGTTTCTTGAAGAACATTCACAAAAAATCAACCAAAATCCAGTGAATTTCGCTGGATTTTGGTTGATTTTTATGTGAATGTTCTTCAAGAAAATATTAGAAGTTTTACTGATATATATGGAATCACTTTAGATATTTTTAGGATTTTTTTTGGAAGAATTTTACTCATTTTTTGAAAATATTTACAAGAATTTTCTTGCTAAATTTTGGGGATTTTTTTAAAATAAAACTTTTAAGGGAAACTTTTAAGGATTTACTGGAATTTTCTTCCTGAAGGTTTTGCAAATTTTCTGAAATTTGGAGAATTTTTTGCTGAATTTTTGGATTTTTTTTCAGACAAGGAAACAATTTTTTTGGTGCCCATAAATGAGGACAACAGGAGGGTTAATACTCAGGTCGGCGGGTCGCCCTGCTGCCCTGCTGATCACTGATCGTACAGTGATATCCCAAAGACAAGCTCTGATAGCATTTTAGCATTTAACAGACAGGTGGCTCCGGCAAGGTCAAAGCCAACGTGAGGCTGTCATCTATAATTCATCGGGTGTTCCATGAAGAGATCACATCCGTCCTGCCTTTGATAAAGATTCACCCCAAGAAATCCATTCAGAGACCAGCAGATGGTCCAGACACTGTGACACTGCGCTGCAACCCTTAATGGATCTAAAAATATCACTCTTGCATGACTGTGTTTTCTGTTACTCTGCAAGTTGGTGACGAGCTGCGTCCAACTGCTCAGAGGGAAACAATGGATGTGACTGGCACGAAGGCTCAGACAGTGAGTCTCATATCAGTAGATTGGGTTACGGTTTTGTCAGCAGACACGTTAAGCCAATTTCAGAGCTGCTCAGACAGCAGCCTTTGCACTGTTGGGCAAAGTCACTTGGAACTCAGCAGCTTGGGTTTGTATTAAATCCCTCAAAAGTCTCCAGTTTCTTCCAGCAAACTCTTCTGGATGCAGGAAAGAGGCCGGATGACCTTGCTGTCACATTTTTGATCAACGTGTGAATGCGGGGAGGCTGCAGGTGAAATATTGAGTGGCAAAGCAATCCTCGTTGGTTTAATATTCATTAAAGTTCAGCCGGGCCATTGATCCTCTGCCCTGACCTTGCTGACCGAGAGCGTTCAGACACGAGTTCTGCATCACTTTTATAGCTTCTTTAACCCTCCTGTTGTCTTCATTTATGGGCACCAAAAAATACAGTTTCCTTGTCTGAAAAAATGTTTTAAAATTCAGCAAAAATAATACCCCAAATTTCAGAAAATTTGCAAAACCTTCAGGAAGAAAATTCTAATAATTCTTTAAAAGTTTCCCTTAAAAGTTGCATCTTAAAAAAATCCCCCAAATTTGGCAAGAAAATCAGTAAAGCTTCTAATATTTTCCTTAAGGACATTCACAAAAAAATCAACCAAAATCCAGTGAAATTCGCTGGATTTTGGTTGATTTTTTTGTGAATGTTCTTAAGAAGCTTTTTTTTGACATTTCTTTTTTTTGCCACCAAAAAAAATGTTCAAAAGTTTCCCAAAAATGTTGAAAATCTGGACATCGCTGTGAAAATATATATATTTTTTCCCCATATTTTCAAACTTTAATTTGCAAAACTTTCAGGAAGAAAATTCCAATAATTCCTTAAAAAAAATCCCCCAAATTTGGCAAGAAAATTCTTTTAAATATTTTCAAAAAAATAAGTAAAAATCTTCCCAAAAAATCCTAAAAATATCTGAAGTGATTCCATATATATCAGTAAAACTTCTAATATTTTCCTTAAGAACATTCACAAAAAAATCAACCAAAATCCACACTGGATTTTGGTTGATTTTTTTTGTGAATGTTCTTAAGAAACTTTTATTTAAACATTTCTCTTTCTTTTTCCCACTAAAAAAATGTTTAAAAATTTCCCAAAAATGTTGAAAATGTGGACATCAGAAGTGAAAAATAGTTTTTTTCCTCCACATTTTCAAACTTTAAAACAGCTCAATTTGACCTGCAGGACAACACGAGGGTTAACACCAGGACTAACATGACTGAATCAAAAAGCAAAACAAAAAAAACACTTCACCAAAAGGGACAGAGGTGCATTACAGCAAATGAACAGCACATTTTTGGCACGGGGCTGAGGTTGGCAAAGTGTTCCATCTGCTCTCTCAGCACTAAGATGCAGGACGGACAGGTGGACACACTCTGCTGCTTAGTGGGTTGAGGATCAGGCATCCTGACACAGTGTGATAATAACACACTGCTCCACAGAAGGAGCTTGTTTAGGAGTCATTTTCTTTACCTTTTTTTTTTTTTTTTTTTTAAGCTTTCTTTGCTTTACCCTTACTGGAAATCCCTGATGTTACTGGAACAATTCCTCACATTCCTCCATTTTATGCTGAAATCTGAACTCATGAATCATCTTGAAGATGTTTAAGAATAATATCTGGGTAATAATGATAATAAACAATAAATTCATCCTACTATACAGGGATTTCCTGCGTAGCTGAAAACAAATGGGTCTGATTTCTCTCTTCCTGGACCTCATTTTGTGCCCAGAAGAGCACAAAGTGATGCTCCTTCATTACAATGATCAACGGTGCTGAAGTAAATGATTGATTTAATCACACATACCTCATCCTGTTGCAATAAATACTAATTTGAGCACAAAATCTATACTAGTTGTCATCTGAAAATAGTCCCCAATAAATACGTGACGTCTGCTTTCGTCACATTTGCTTAAAAAAAGATTTGCAGTGCCCAGCTATTTAAGGAAATCCTGGAGCCTTTTCTAAAAGTAAAAGCACTGTCTGCATTTGTGACCTCATTTAAGGTTTTCTGTCAGTCTGAGAAACAAATCAGGCTTCAGACAGGCTAAGGAAGATGAAGAGCACTGAGAGATAATCACATTTTTTTAGATTTCATTTGTTGACGGAAACTAAATACATTTTCTTACCACATATAGGTATGGATTTGCTTAATCAATATCTGAAATTTCACAGTCTTGACCTGTTATCGACTACATTTATAGACACTGCAGATGCTGTCAGTAAATATACAGTTATCTTACACATTAACCCTCCTGTTACCTTCACTTATGGGCACCCAAAAAAATATTGTTTCTTTGTCTGAAAAGACTCCAAAAATTCAGCAAAAAAATTCCCCAAATTTCTGAAAATTTGCAAAACCTTCAGGAAGAAAATTCCAATAATTCCTTAAAAATTCCCTTTAAAAATCTATATTTAAAAAAAAGAATCCCCCAAATTTGGCAAGAAAATATTTTCAAAAAATGAGTAAAAATCTGATCTTCTCTGTAATTTTTACTCTTTACAAAATCATCCCACGGCCGGACTGGACCCTCTAGAGGGCCGCTTTTGGCCCGCGGGCCACATGTTTGACACCCCTGATTTAGAGCATGTTGTATGCAAAGGTAGTTCATCTTTTGGACATTAATGGAGTGATTGTATTCTCCAGTATGTGACTGAATGTGTTGTGTTAGCTCAGTACCTGCCGCTCATCTATCATTCTGGGGCTGGAGAGTGGAGTCTGTAGACGGAGAGAAGCCAAGCAATGATTCAAGGAGATAAAGATTTACAACAGGTAAATGCACGCTGACTGCTCCGCTGCAGTGCGTCAGCCCTGGAGGTCAACCACCAGACCTTGTAGGACGAAATGTGACTCTCACATTTGTCCAGCTTAACACCCATGAAAAATGAAGAAGGTGACCTGAAGTATCACCCGGGATCAGCCTTCAGGTGACCGCAGGGTGTTTTCCACATCTGCAACAGCCAGGAGTTTTTAGAGTCTGATTAGAGAGCTGAAGCTGTGTGATTATGCAAAGAACACCGGTCATCAGAGATAAATATGGGTGGGACTCCAGAGGGAAATCACTCTGCTGCACATAAGACAAAAGAGACCTGAAGAGAAAGGAAAAGCATTCATTCAGGCTTCTAAATTTAGTAATTACCTGGACTGTTATTGTGCTTACTGAAATAATCCATTTTGTCTGACCGTCTCAGTAAGGTTACACATTTCACAAACAAACACAAGTGTGTCATTTTGACTGCAGTTTGGAAACTTCAGAGCAACACAGTGCTGAACAAGGCCCTGAATCTACAGGCAGCAATGGAGGAACCATTCAGGTCTTTTAGTAAATTAGAACAATATCAAAACACCCTAAAATACCCCATTAGTCTGAAGATAACATCAGCAGAGTGTATTCAAAGGACCAAAAGTACAAGTACTCAGTAGACAGAGAAATACCCTCTGTGGGAATTGTGCTACTAAATTAACATTGGTGCTGCATTAAGAAGCATCTTAAAGTTCTATGCAGCTGGTTCCAGCAGAGCTTACATTCATTATGTCACATGTTGTGGTGTAATTTCATCTATAACAACATGTTTTACAAGCTTATCATATGATTTGTAAGTAAAATCCCACTCTGCAAAAGTAACTGGATTGCAAGTAGCATGAATATAAATACTCCGATCATCTTATATTTATGTTGAAGTGCAGTATTTGAGTAAATACTTTCATGCTTTTGGCTGCAGGAACAAAGATGACAGGCTTCGCTATCCACAGTAAAGTGTGACACCTTGTGGCTTCTCTTTAGTACTACAAACACTGCAAAGGTAATTTCTAATTTCTCATGAACCTTTGAATGCATTTGTTGTTGTCTTTTTGTCAATGTTCTGAGTTGGTCTAGAGGATCAATATACATTTTCCATCCCAGTCAAGCTGAATAAGAGAGACTTTTGTTGGCAAAGGGTGACTAAATGACAGTTAAAGTTAGTGTTTACATTATGTGTTTGTGATTCTGTTGAACTGTATTATATCATACACAGAGGTATGTTTCTGCTATTAGGATAAATAGCAGAAAAGTCTCTGTGTATAATTTAATGCAAATCTACAGCTTTCAAAATTCATGTAAAGCTCTTTAAATTAGTTTCAACAAAAACAAACTGGCCTACCTCTAGTAAAACAAGAAAAGCACTTAGAGAGTGCAGTACTCCTCCAAGACCTACAAACAAAATAACCTTCTGCATGTGTACGTTATGTACAGATACTAAATCACGTGACCTAAATATGTAGCAGGCAGCTGGAATTGATGGGACTCAGAAACACTCCCACATGGATAAGCCCTGATAAGTCCACCACAGTGGATTTGTAGCAGGATCACAATCATGTGATCATCAGCAGGCAGCTGTAGTGTTCTCTTGTTGTCATGGTTACAGTGATGCCGTGCAGCTATCTGGCAATGATACAGAAATCTTTAACAAATCCATGGATCCAGACTATAAGTTGCATCACTGCCAAAATCTAATCACTTGGTTCTTGTGTCATTTCTGACCTTCCCTGAAAATTTCATCCAAATCCGTTCTGTTTTTGAGTAACGTTGTCCACAGACAGACAAACAGACGGACAAACACACGCCGATTGTGACATAACTCCGCTGCGTTCCTTAGTGGAGTAAAATAATAGAATTTACTCCAGGACTGTATCATTAGTCTTAGCTAGGTGTACCCTATACGTCTTGTTTCTGTCTCAATAAAAAAGTAAATCTAAAAGTTACATCAGACGTTTGTATTGGGAATTATGGAGCTGATTCAGCCATTTTAACCCTCCTGTTGTCCTCATTTACAGGCATCAAAAAATATTGTTTCCTTGTCTGAAAAAAATCCAAAATATCAGCAAAAAAATTCCCCAAATTTCTGAAAATATGCAAAACCTTCAGGAAGAAAATTCCACTAATTCCTTAAAAGTTTCCCTTAAAAGTTTTATTTAAAAAAAAAAAAAAAAATCGCCCAAATTTGACGAGAAAATTCTTGTAAATATTTTTCAAAAGATGAGTAAAAATCTTCCAAAAAAATCCTAAAAATATCCAAAGTGATTCCATATATATCAGTCAAACTTCTAATATTTTCTTTAAGAACATTCACAAAAAATCAACCAAAATCCAGCAAAATTCACTGCATTTTGGGTGATTTTTTTGTGAATGTTCTTAAGAAACATTTTTAACATTTTTTTTCCACCAAAAAATGTTCAAAGATTTCCCAAAAATGTTGAAAATGTGGACATCAGAAGTTTCACTGTGAAAATATATATATTTTTCCACATTTTCAAACTTTAAAACGGGTCAATTTTGACCCACAGGACAACACGAGGGCAATGTTCCCTCTAATTTTTCATGAGTGAGCAAACACACAAACTCCCTGAGCTTTCCTTGGACCACTGTGAGCAACATCAGACGTGTGCACTGTGGTCACACCAGCATCACATCCATTCAAGTTACATGGTTCATTAAAAGAATCAAATTACAGCATTTACATTTCTGTTAAAACACTTTGTCAACAGGAGCCAGTTGAAGGCTGCAGTGATTTTAGTGACACTACAATGTATAAGAGTGAAGTTATTGAATATTTGTCTCTCTTTACTGTTGCAGCGGTTTTGCAAATTGCAGACGGACCCTGTTCACTCCATAGACACCAATGTTATTCCTGTAGCTTGAAAGACAGCTACTTTTGATAAAACTGGGCTTGTAGCACATTGTCTGCCTTGCAACAATGGGAAAGAGGCACCGTTTATGATTTGACAACCTATATCTAATGAGTTATTGATGCTGGAAGTCCGAATCTGTGAATATCTTTCCAACTTTACTGAACTTGGGGCCACTACCACCTAAGGAGAGATATATTTAATTTTGAAAAAAGCATTTAGCCATACTTAAAGCTTTAAGTGCTTTATTAACACGGAACTAAAAATTTTGTATTGTTTTATTATCACAGGTTCTGTCTGAAAAGAGGTGGCATCATTTTAAACAGTGAAATAAACTAACAAAATGTAATGACCAACCAGTGAGCAATACTGGATTCTGCAAAAACATAAACTTTTTTTTAAAATCTAAATCTTATCTTAACACAGTTAATGTATTAACTTATTTATGTGTGTATGCATGTATTTATTGATTTATTTAGTACTGTTAACATAGAGTTCTGAGTGAATTTTTCTTAAGATAGGCAAAGGCCATTTATTGATTACATATAGGCTATTAAATGTTTATTAAAAACTAAAAAGCATTTTAAAAAAACAACTTAGGCATTTATTGAGTCACTAAAATACTGCAGAGTACAGACCACATCAGCATGATTATAAGCATCCTCTGGTAAATGAACAACCAGATACTGATGTCTCTCACCATATGGACTTCAGGAGATGACTGGGGGATGATAAACTGTGACCTACTGGTTGGGTTCTCTCTGTTCTCATGTTTCTTACATGTTTGTCCCCTGACAGCCGGGTCCTAATGTTTTTTGAGCAACACACCATACTATGACGTTTTTACAATGATGGTTCTACTATGGAACCAGTTTGACATGTTCAGGTGTTCTTTGTGTGAAAACTCAGAGACTTCAGGTATCAGAAAGTAGTTTTCAACTTTCTTTGTTAATTTTCTGCTTCAACTTTAAACTAAATTTCCTTCACTAACCCAGCCCTCTGGACTTCCAGTAAGCTGTGTTCCTATTGGCTGTCCAGGTAGCTGCTTGGTGTTATCAGGAACACCTGAGCAGCTTGGTGTTATCAGGAACACCTGAGCAGCTCAGTGTCTTCCTGCTTTATTTAGCTGCAGACAAACATTTCCTCTGCTTCTCTTCACCTGGGTTTGGCTCCATTGCTTCAGTTTGCTCTTTAGGCGTTGGCTTGCAGCTTCCAGCAGTAAAATCGTCTTTAATGTGTTTCTTGGTGTGTTTTAGGGCTTTGTACTGGATAGTTGTCTTGGTACATGTGGTTCTTTAGCCACAGTTAACACATGGTGCTAATGTGTGCAGTGATTAGTGGATTTGCTGCAGCTGAGTTGTGTCTTTATCTTGACTGTAGTGAGTCTTTAGAGGTTTTTGGTCAGACACATTCTGTGTTCTTGTTTGAGAACCAAGGTTGGTTGTCCAGAAGGTAAGAGTTCCTGTCCTGATTCTCTGTTCTCAGAGGTTCTCTGGTAGGCTGCAGGAGACTTGAGCGTTTGGGTTGTGCTAGTTTGGTTTTTGTACGGTTTCATTTGGACGACTATCTTGAGGCCCCTCCGTGTGGTTTAGTGAGGTTTTCTGGAACAGTCCTACAAAGCAACCTGCAGCAGAAGAGACTTTGAGAGTTTTTAGGAAGTTCTGGAGACCAGACTTTAGAGCAGCAGAAACATTTGTCAGCAGATTGAGCAGGAGAAGTTGAGCTTCAGAGTAGAAATGAGACGGAAACCTTCTTGACCCGTGTGGTGAGGTCCTGTACCAAGAGTTTGAGCAGGTTGTGAAGAGTCTGTAGTTCTTTGGTCTGAAAGCACAAGAAGAGTTGACTCATTAAAGGAGAAAACAGGAGATATTGTTGGTTCTTCTGCAGTTTCCAGTTTCCTTAGACTGAATGTCAAGTTTATATTTTAAATGATTTCCCATGTGAGCCCAAGAAGACTTCAATAAACTCCCTCCATCCCCTGGACACAACACATTTTATTGCCATGTTAAATCTTTTTTTTAAAATATGTTTTTGAGTTTTAATCATAGTTTTAGCATAGTTTTTTCTCTTTGCTTGTTTAGTTTTGTAATCTGTGTGAAAGGTGCTAAACAAATAAAGTTGAATTGATAAACTGAATAGTTGACTAACTCATGATTATGACAACAGAAGTATTTTCACTGTGATTTAAGGGTTTGTTTCATTTTTAAGGTTGGGGTTAAAATCTTGACAGAAAAAAAAGATTAAAGAAATAAACTACAGTAAAAAAGCAATTAAATCAAAGGAAAAAAACATTTAATATAATAAAACTTTTAAAAAGAAAATTAAACAATAAATACAATTAAATTATATTAGACAAAATATTAAATTTGATAATTAAATGGAAGATACAAAGCATGTAATTATGAAATTAAACAAAAAATTTTAAACAAAAATATTAAACATTAAAGATGAAATATTTTAGATAATTAAACATTTAAAAAATGCAATTAAAAAAGAATATTACACATTTAGAAAAATACAAAACATTTAATTAGACTATTAAACCTTTAAAAGTCAAAACATTTAATTAAAAAATTAAATGTTTAATTCAAAAATTAAATCTTAAAGACAATAAAACTTTAAATAGGAATTAAACAGAAAATACAATGAAGCATTAGAAAAGAAAATTAAACAGTAAAAGGTGGTAAAACATTTAAAAAGAAAAACCTTAACAAAGATTTAATCAAAAAATTAAACACTGGGAAAGGACATTTTTCAAACAAGCCGATAAAACATTTGAAAAAACAACAATTAAACATTAAAAAGAAAAAACATTTCGAAATCAGATCAGACATTAGAACAGAATAAAAGGTGAGAAAAGAGCAAAACTAAACATTTAAGAAGAATCAAACTAAAGATAAAACCTTTGAAAGGGCACCAGTTAAACTTTAGAAGATCAAATTAAACAGAAGAAACAAAATGATCAAAAGAGCAAAAACAGATAGAGGCCTTAAAGTGTTTTCTAGTCTGAAACGAAAACATCAAGTTGTTTCTTCAAACATTTCCTCTTTCTATGTTCTTGGTTTGATTGTGGACAGATTTACTAAGAACTCATTTAAGAAAACTGCTTTCCAGATAAAGTCTACTAGTAGTTGAAGGCATCGATCAAACTAATGTTACCTTCTGATCTCCACAAATTTTACTGTTCAGTGAAGAGAATCAAAGTTTGTTGAGGATTTCTAAAAAACCCACAGGTGAAGGTCTGAGAAGAACTCGGATGGTCTAAATGTGAAATCAAGACTCATGGTCACAAGTTTTAAGGCTTCTGTTAACCAGAAAGTTCAAACTAACAGAGCAGTACTGAGAAACTTTTGAAATTTCAGTCCTCAGACTGTCTAAAGGTTCAAACTAACAGAGAAGTACTGAGAAACTTTTAGAACTTCGGTCCTCAGACTGTCTGAAGGTTCAAACTCACAGAGAAGTACTGAGAAACTTATAAAACTTCAGTCCTCAGACTGTCTGAAGGTTCAAACTAACAGAGAAGTACTCAGGAACTTAGAAAATTTCAGTCCTCAGACTGTCTGAAGGTTAACTCTAACAGAGCACTACTGTGGGACTTAGAAAATTTCAGCCCTCAGACTGTCTGAAAGCTCAGGTCCTGAGGACCTGGGAGGTGTGGAGGCTTTGGAAAGTCTTGGAACTGAGGGTTCCACCCTCCAGCACAAAGGCTGAAGTCCAACCTCCTGAGAAAAATGGTCGAGTCAAGACTCGAGTTAAAAAAAAAATCGAAAACGACAAAAAGTAGATGATAAATGCGCAAAAAAAAGAAGAATTAGTATCTGAGCGAGTAGCTCAGGGGGATAAGAAGAGTACTACCAAGTGGAAGGTCGCAGGTTCAAGACCCGCCACTGGCCTTTTTCTTTCTTTGTCTTTGTCAGTATTTTGAGAAAATTTAAGAAGTGTCTGGTCTTGAACCAGCGACCTGCAGCTCCATAGGCAAATCCTTAACTCACTGAGCTACAGATCAGATACAAAGAAATAAATTCGTCGTCCCTTTGGCATCGTAGTTTCCGTTCCTCCACATGGGTGGAGCCAAGGCGGAGTCTGGGTGGAGTCAGGGCGGAGAGTAGGCGGGGAGGTGGGTGGCGGCCTCCCCCCTCTACTCCCCCACCTCCCCCCACCGCCCACCACACCTTCCCCCACCTGACGAGTTTTTCGAGTCTCCACGGGTTTTCCCCAGTTTCTGGAGTTTCCACCAGGTCAGAGGCAGAACAAGTTGTCATGAAGAGGTGTTGAAGTCGGCCAGGATGGACTGACTTTTTACAGCGACTAGAAGGAAGATCACTAGAAGAGCAGGTCTTTAACCACCATCCATATAATCCATGGAGTCGCTCCACAGAAATGAAGGGACGTCAACTTTTATCAACCTCCACCCACATGTTCAACTTCATATCTTTACTTGGACATTTTTAGCACCACAAACCTTTAGCATCACACTTCATTATCATTTATTAGGACTTTAATGGAATCCACCAGCAGATTTATTTTTTGTTGGCAAACTTTATTCTTGTCGTCGTGGGACTGCAGTATTTAAAACTGTTCCTTCTATTTGACCTCATGTTTATTAGTTTTAGTGGAGAAACTTATTTTGTCGATCCGTCTCTTAAAAACCAAATAATAAATTGGATTAGTCAAGAGCTTTAAATTTCTTACTTTGTCATATTTTAAGTATGACAAAAAAATATAAAAATAAAGCGTCTTGAGACAATTTGACCTGTAATTGGCGTTATATAAATAAAATAGAATTAAAACTGTATGTATCTTGTAATGTTGAAGTAATTCAGCCATATATGTTGGGAAACACATTTTCTTTTTCCATTAATCTGTTGATTGTTTTCTCCACTAATTCATTTCTTGTTTTGGTTTATAAAATGTCAAACCCAAATATATTCAGTTTACTGTCATAAAGACCAAAAAGATTTACATTCATGATGCAGGAATCAGGCATTTTTTCACTTTTTATCTTAGTTTAGTCAGAAAGATAGTTGATAATGTGTGAATTGTTGCAGCTTGTGAGCCGTAGGTGGTTTTAATCTTTGGGGCCGAGTGTCAAAAAACATTTAGAAACCAACATCAACAAAGCACTCAACAAAGGGAAATCCAACTTTTGCATGACAATGTCTAATTAAAGGACATTAATTTCCAATGTAAATGTGGGATATTCATCCTCTGGAGCTTTCTCTTCACATCGTCTTCCACCTGGACTGGTTTGGTCGGGAGCATGTGCAACAAACATTTGAAAATCTGCACTTTAACATCAATGAATGACACTGAAGTTTAATCTCTACATAAATGAGACTGAGTCTGGATGTGCTGCTCTGTCATTAACTCCTAAGTTTAGGGAAAGTTCAAACAAAAGAGGACAGTTCAGATAAGACTTGAGAATGAGCTTATTTTGAACAAACATCTCAGACTTTCTGAGCTTCAGCACCTCTAGCAAGATATTTTAACAACAAGCAACTCAAGAGATCCAGAAGTTGGAGAGAGTTAGCTTTAGCTGAGCCAAAGAACATGTGGGACGCTAACCTAGCAAACATTTCAGACTTTCCTCTGTGAATTCTGAGAAATAATTTCCTATTTAATGACAGAGCTACACATCTTAACTCAGTCTCATTAAAACAGACTCTAATTCAGTGCCATCCATCCATATTAAAGTGCAGTTACCCAAAATGTTTGCTGCATGAGCTCCAACAAAACCTGTCCAGGTAGAAGGCCACTTTGACAAACAGGAAGTAGACGATTCCAAGCAGATTTATAGAAGGGGGAACCGGACTGTACTAAGTGTGGTCGAGTATAAAGGGGTGTTTTGTGGGTTTTTAAGGCTGATAATGATTATTAGTGAGACATTTGGAGTAGATAATCATTTGCAGTAAATGAAAGTATTTAAAATCTTGGAGTTAAACTTAGAACACAAACTCTAACAGAAAACTTTGTTGATAGGTTTTTGTTTTGTTTACAGATGTTAAGTTAAAGGAGTTTTATTCGTGACGTATAACCAATCAAATCACTCCAGAAGACAGAGCGACCACAGGTAGATTAAGGTTCAGAGCCAAAGTAGCACCATTTTTAAATGTATTTATTACCGTAAATCAGTAAAAAATAAAATACTGATAATCAGTACATCAGTCAGCCCACAATTACTACAATTCTACAATGTATGTGTCTTTCCTTTGACTTGTTATTTGTACAATATACGATGTATATGTTGGTGTTTTTTCATACCAAAGGCTGTACTATGATGTTTTCTAAGAGACATAATGTGCTTCTCTGTTTATTCTGGCTCTGGGCTGCTGCACTCCTCCTCTGTTGTTTTCTGGATTGTACTCAGCTGCATGCCTTCGTCCACCCGGCCTCCGTTGACTCGTCCCGCCTGCCGTCTCTGGAGCTGAAGCTGGACTGGAACAGACCAAAGTACAGTCCAATCACGATGCCAGCTGCCTCTCAAAAGGCTCCTTCATCTGGCAGGTGGCAGCACTTCTTCTGAGGGGAAGCTGAGCTGGCCCGGCAGAACTTTGGAGATGTGTTCCAGTGGTTGGTGGATGTGTGGGGAGATAGAGAGGGACCTTTGAATTGTTCACAAAGGAAAACAGGGAACCCATTGGTAGTTTTAGTTTAGGGTGCAACTGTGGTGTGTTTTTGGGTTTTAAGAGGTGAACAGGAAGAGTTTTTTTTGTATTGATTATCTTTTACTTTGTTCCTGGTTGGAATGCCCATCAATGTCAACATGAAGTTCACTTTTAGTTCTGTTTATTTATTTTTATTTTACTAACACCCATTTGTTTTTAACCCCCTCACATGTTGTGTTGTTGTAAACTTACTCTTTGAAATAAATTCTCGTCTAACCCTCTGGAAACCAGCGTTTGGACTGTTTTTGTGATGCTCCTCACCTACTGACAGCTGTGGACTAAAGGTTATACTGTGATGTTTTTAGAGCGACATGCTATACTATGATGTTTTTAGAGCGACATGCTATACTATGATGTTTGTTGGGCGACACGCTATACTATAGGCTTTTTTAATTGACATATTACTGTGACCTTTTTTTTGTTTTTTGTTTTTTTTGTTTTTTTAGCAACATATAAGAATTTGAACAGTTTTAAAAGTTACTATACTTTTACTTGTGCAATGAAATTATTATTCTATGGCATTTTTTAGATGACATACTCTGATGTTTTCTTGAATAACATACTATTTTGACAATATACTGCACTATGACATTTTTTGAACCACATATACATGACAATTTTAGGCAACATCCTATCATTTTGCGCTTTTTGAACCACATAATAATCTATGTTTTGTTTTGTTTTTTCTTGCCAACATGCTGTACTATGAACTACAGGCCATACTATGTTATTCTTGAGTAAAACATACTATACTTTGACATTTTCTGAACTACATCCTATACCAGGGGTGGGCAATTAATTTTCATATGGGGCCACATGAGAAACTTTGACGGTTGTTAAGGGCCGGACCAGTACACTTAAAAGCTCTGCTCAATATATATCTCAATAAAAACAGTAAATGAAACAATACAATCATATAATGAAAATGTGGTACACAGAACATAACTATTTAATGAAAGATTTTGTTTTTTCATTCAAACTATGATTGCTGCCTATTGAGTTGTAGATATTTACTATCATAAAGACATACTTAAAATGTGAAACAGATTTTTCCAAGTGCTTTAATTACTTTTCAGCAGTCACTGTTTTTACAAACAAAGTAAGTAAGCCATCACTCAGAATTTATTCTAAAACAATATGACCATCAGCTGGCAGAGATTTGAAACTTGCCTTATCATGTCAGTTTTTGTTCATCATGAACACTATGAGGTAACTGCTACAGCTTATCTGGACGAACAGCTGCTGGATGTACAATAACACTGCAAACATCTTGTACCATCATAGTGTTGTGAGTTTCTCTAAATCTACATTAAGATGACTGTGAAGCATAAAGAAAGACAACAGCTACCCACTACACTTACAGCAATGTTCAATATATCTCAATAAAAACAGTAAATTACACAACACAATGATGTACAATGCCCAACTCTTGAATCTCTGCTCTCAGATCCCAAACTCGTTTAAGCATCTTGTCCAGGCTGATCCATCT
Source organism: Amphiprion ocellaris (assembly GCF_022539595.1). NCBI lineage: Eukaryota > Metazoa > Chordata > Actinopteri > Pomacentridae > Amphiprion > Amphiprion ocellaris. The sequence goes on from NC_072770.1 coordinate 36,751,465, forward strand.
GACAGCTGTCTGGTAACCAAGGTAACCATGTTCACTATCATCTCCTCCAAAAAGACAACAAACTGTCAGTAATTCAATGCTCTTGCCCTGATGAAGTTAACTACTTTAGCTACAACATCAGTCACGTGGTTGATTTTTAGCACTGACTTACACAACACCTCCTGATGTATAATACAACGCAAAAATATCAGTTTCTGTTCTGGGTTTATTTCAGTCACTTTATTTTGCATCCGTTTCAAAAGTCCAACATGTTTCCCTGTCAAATTTGGACAGCCATCAGTTGTAACACCAACCAAATTCTCCCATTTTAGTCCCAGCTTGTTCATGCGTGTATTTACCTCAGTGAACAAATTACTCACCGTCGTGGTTCCGTTCATTGGCTGCACAGCTGCCAGCTCCTCCGTCATCTCAAAGGTTTTTTGTGTTAGTCCACGTACAAAGATGAGTAACTGGGCTGTGTCACGGACATCACAGCTCTCGTCCAGAGCAAAGGAGAAAACGTCAAAATTGTCCACTTTGTTGTGCAGCTGAAGCTCCAGATTTTCGGCGATGCTCTCCACCCGCCTCGTTACCGTTCGCCTCCTAAGGGGCACATTAACGAACGCTCCTTTCTTCTCCGGGCATATAAACGCTGCAGAGTCCACCAGACATTCTTTTATAAACTCTCCATCAGGGAATGGCTTAGTGTTTTTGGCGATTTTGTAGGATATTAGAAAACTCGTCTTGACTGCTGCATCCCTTGATGTGAGCTTTGGTAAAACAAAGTCATTGCTGCTTTAGCAGTTTAGCTAGCAAACCTTCACATATCCTCGCCCGCTCTGCATCAGTCAAAAGTTTGTACTTCTCTGCATGTTTGGTCTCGTAATGTCGATTCAGATTATAATCCTTGAGCACTGCGATCTGTTCTCCACAAACCAGCCCACAACTTTACCTCTGACTTCAGTGAAGAAATACTTGGAAGTCCATGCTTTGTTAAAAACTCTGCATTCGGAATCAATCTTTCTTTTTTTGCCGTTAGCTGACATCTTCCCGGGTTGAAGCTAACCAACAAACCAATCAGCGCATAAACCTTATGCTAAGTACGGAAAGCACGTGCGGAAAAAACGTTAACTTAGCAGACCTTTCAAAATAAAAGCAGTGCAGGCGTATTGCTTGCATGTATTGTGGTGATATATATTTGCATTGACTTTTAATATTTTCCAATGACCTCATATGGGCCAGTCAGGGTCATCCGTCGAGCCGGATGTGGCCCGCGGGCCGTAGGATGCCCAGGTCTGTCCTATACTATGGCGTTATACACAGAGTGCTTTGGTTACATGTTGATTTATAATCTAGATTTTTTTTCTGTTTTGTTTTTTGACGGGATTATCACAGACCTGACCGTGAACACCGTCGACACCCACCTCAGGGAGACGCTGCCTAAGATCTCAAGGCTGCTTGGTCGTGGTCTTTCTGGCACGTACTCTTCCAAGATGAGCCGGGAAGTTTAACACTGATGGAATGACACCAGGTCTAAGCCGACAAACTTCTAATTCCTCCTCAACCCATAGTCTCTGGGAAACCTACATGGAGTAAGAAAAGTAGACAGAGAAGTAATTAAGTCTGTACACAACATATTAAAAAGAAATCATGCTAATAAATTAAGTACAAAAAAACGAATTCGCCAATATACTGGAGACCAGAGGTATTTAATTCGATAAGTATAACCTTGTTTAGTAACATTTCAATTATTTGAGAGCAGTCCTAAAGAACTGCCTGTAATCCCAATCATAAAATGGGTTTGGAGGAAGAACATAGATGGTAATCTGGATATACATGAGTTAGGCTTTGTAACTACTATTGGTAGTATTGGTGGTAGTAATAGCAATGTGACTACTAACTTCTGCTGCTGATACTGGCACTGCTACTACAACTTGTAATACTAGTACTGTAGTGTATTTACGAGGCGGACACACGCGTTCATGTATTCCATGGTCTTTACTGCCATGCTTCACTTCATAACAACAACGGTGTGCATGCGCAACGCAGCAAACCTGAACTATAGGGTGTTCACAGTAATACAAAAAGCTTCTGCGCCCAAACATCGTTCAACCGCTATGTGGTCGATACACCACAATTACAAATGCTGATACTACTGTAGCGGCCCCTTGGATTCATTCAGCAAGACGCAGAGTTTCAAACGGGTGTTGATTTATTCTCACTCTCGACCAGCACCGTGTACCGTAAGCACCGTGAAAACTACAGAATTAAACAGAATACAAAATGCCTCACTGTAGTATCACAAACAATTCACATATAAATCATGTTTACATCCAATACAAATAAACGCAAATCATCTGATAATAATGCATATTAAACATTTTCATACCTCATTCCGCCGTTCCAAGGGCGCTAATTTAAGTGTTGGCCATCAGCTAGCATGCTCTCCAGCTCGACATACACACACACACGTCGCTGTTCAGAGCTACGAATACAGTATAATGAGGTGAATCACAATGTAAACCCTTCCTTAAGACAATTCAAACAGATAAATGTGATGTATAACTACTGTTATTAGACAGTTTTTTACCGTTTCTCCGACGATGCGTGAGCACAACGTTGTTTAGACAAAGAAACGGGAAGTTTGGCATCACAAAAACCGCAGAAGAAGAAGAAACGCTCGCTTAACAAAATAAAAGCGGAACAGACCACAAGGTGGCACTGCAGGACTACAATGTCTTCTTAATACATAAACAATATTGTGCAGGAGAATAATAATACAATTTATCTGACATTTACAACTACTTCTACGACTCTAACAGCTGTTTATACTACTACTGCTGCTTGTACTTTTAGTGTTACTACTACTTCTTGTACAACTATACTACAGCTACTATTAATCGTCTGGTATTTGGTTGTCAAGCTGCTAGCTCGCTTTAGTGTTTTGCTAGTGGCTAACTAGTTAGCTCTCATAAGCCGCGATTCCACAAGCACCTACTCGGCGCGGTGCGGCTTGCCACTATAGCCGCGATTCCACAAGCATCTACTTGGCGCGGTACGGTTCGCCACTATTGTATCTGACTCGGCTCGTCTCGGTTTAGTTGTTTTTCCATATAGCCTCATCGTGGGTGGAGTCGTCATAGCGCAGCCAGCCGAAAGTCTCTAACGTCATTTGCGTGCGACACAAACGCAACATAACGGAGACGATGGTTCACCTGCTGCTCGGTCTGTGGCTTTCTGTCAGATTCAAAGTAATAGAAGAGTCTGAGAAAGCTGAGAGTGGCGAGTCGGAACACTCAGGAGACACACAGGAGAGTTTGGGAGGCGATGCAGCAGTATCAAGCTGAAGACAAGAGGATATGAACGAGACGACATATGAGGGTAAGCTAATGCTAGTTCGCTAGCTATCGTGTATCAGTCCTGTGAACGACCCTGTAATGGCTGCAGTTTGTCGCTATTAGGTATTAAAATATGTATGCTGTGTATGTGTTTCAGATGCTCTCTGATGAGACTTCATGGGATTTACCTGAAGCAGCAGCACATGAGCCTGCAGTGGCACAAGGTGTAGAGGAGGACAGAGATGTACAGGATGCACTGATGCACTACGTGTCATACAAAAGTTAGAAGTTATTCTTCTCGCTATACTTCTGTTTTTCAGTCCCCGGACCGCTATTGTTTTCTTTAATGCAATTCTGACAAACTTTTGCACCTTTTGCAGATGTGTCCGTGCTATTGTTTTATTTGTGAAGGTTAGCTAGATTACATGACAAATTAAACACCAAAACATTATATATATATATATATATATATATATATATATATATATATATATATATAGTCAGCGGTTAAAGTGCTCTGAAATGACAGGACGTGGATGTCTGAACGAGTTTTTACTGTTTTCTGAGTGACTACTTTAAACAACCTGGTCTCAGTTTGTTCCGATGCATTTTAGCAAATCCAGCTGATGTTCTGCTGCGTGTTGTTCTGATGGGAGGCTGCTGAGGGTCTGAGTGTTTCTGAGAACAAACCCGAGTTAAACCTGAAGTTCTGCTCTGGATCTGTTCCACTGAACTCAGACTAACACACAACACAGCAGTGGACGTGCTTTCATGTTGTGGGTTTTCTTGGTGAGACAATAAATAGTTTTGTGACTCGTTGTTAACCAGGAAGCCTGTGTTAAGTTGTGATTATCCCTAGCTGACATGGGCGTGTTTCCTGAACGATCACCAGGTGTTAAACACCTGACAGAATGACAGTGATCCATATAGATGAAGCAGAATGCTTGTCGAGCTGATCGGTAGCACAATGAGTAAAACGGTGGTCTCGCAATTTTATCGCTGGATTACGTGGTTTCGAATCCTCTCACCTACTTGAAAAATACGTGTTTTTTATTTCGGCCCGCACGTTTCTTTTTACTGTCGGTAGATGATATTTACATGGATATAGACTTTATTAAGTAGTGATGCCGACGTTTTTCGGTGAGGTCTTCTTTATCTGGTATCTTTATTTCATGTAAATCCAGGTTTGATCGTGACGAATCTGCGGACGAAACATCTGGAGACGGAAACTATCGCCAGTTAACCTGATCACCAGTTAAACTGGAACACCGGGTTTGTTTTCGTGCTGGAGTCGCTCTCGTGTGTCGTCACTCCCTGTCCAATCAGTGGCCTGCACTATGTAGACGTCACATCTCGGCTCACTTCATCTCGCTTGGAACCTCAACCGAGAAGGTACGGAAAATCGTGCCTGATACCGTACACTATGCACATAAGGACGCCTGACGTTGATTAGCTGCGTAAATACCATTATATACAGTCTATGGTAAATACGTATGTGAATCGCATCATTGGCTGCAGCAGCCAGTCACCGGTCACTCACTGACTCACATTGAAAAATAGCACAGAATGAATTGTTACGTGTTTATTTTATTTACAATTTAGGTTGGATTTTTTTTTTTTTGTGCGCAGCGCAGATTTTCTGTGCGCAGAGACCGTGTCAGCAGTGCGCAATTGCGCACACGCGCTGCTTAGAGGGAACAGTGCACGAGGGTTAACCCTGTTTTTTCCCATTCTTTCATATTACTGCTGTCTGATCTGAACAACACGTCACCAGGGGAAAACCTCAATCTCCTTGACAACATAACAAGAACCAAATGAGGAGAGGAAAGATAATGAAACTACTATCAGCTGCTGTCTGTCAGTAACAAGGTTTTAGTTGCACTTTCCACAGGTTTCCAGTAAACAGACCAGATAAGAGATAAGTCACTGAGTCTGCTGCATGGTCATAGAAACTATTGGCTGATAGGGAAATAGGGAGGAGAAAGGCCACTTTCTATGAGTGAAGTAACTGAAAACAACTTCTTGGAATTCTTTGTCTGTCCTACATACTGAGACTGTAACATTCATGTCAACTAATTTACATGGAAAGTACTGATTACATAACGTTGGGAACTGTCTGGGGTCCATTTAGTAAACGATTAACAAAGTTATGAAGGAGGAAGTGTTGATAAGTCCTCTTTCACAATTTTCCCCTACATATTCATCAGTAATAGTAATAACCTATTAAAGGCTTGATTGGCTCAGCTTACACATCAATGGTACCATTTTTATTACATGTTTTATTTGTTGTTTGCTAACTCTACTGCAAATCCATGCTATTGTTAGCTTTTTCTCAGCAGAAAGAGCTAGATATTTCGCTAGCTATTACTGCTGACCAAGACAACAAAATGACCGATGGAAAAAAGTCAAAAGAATTTGTCTGATCCTGATAATATGAGGTAGAGTGAGACATTCAATCAAGGCTGACAATGGGATGAAAACTGGAAAAGAGGACATAGCTTTGCTCTACCCATTCTTTAGAAAACTAGTTGATGATGTTAATTCCAGCATTTCATGTGATTCACCCTTTTCTTCTTCTTCTACCAGCTAAAAGGTTGTTGTGGGACACACATTCCACGCATGATAATTATTTAAAATATTTTGTTGATTTAAAAATGCTCCCACAATTACAAGAGACATCAATGGGGGAAAAAGGAGATTTTAACTGTTTTATTTGAGATCAAATTTGGTCATCAGGAGGGTGGGACAAAAGAAAAATGGCATTTTAGTTAGAACCTATTTGGCATTTTAGAAAATGTTTTCAAACATTCTTTCTCCTAGTTGTTTTTTTTTTAGATTTGGTCTCATGACAAATGAGTTTACACAACCAACTGCATGTTTTAGTATTTTGTACGTGGATTACCTGAAATGTAATGGGAAGAACTGTAAAATGTCCTCCAGCTGTCGGAAGACCCTGAAGGTAACACTGTCTCTGTTAAATGCGGCCGCTGACAGGAAGTGAAATGTGCTGTAGTTCCTGTAAAAGGTGGCTCCTTCCACCTCCGTATTTTCCACTGCAGAACAGAAAGCGACGCCGAAACCGTAAACAAGCGTCGAGCCTGACGCCTTGTGACTCTCAACGCAAAGCAGGGAAACAGGTGATGTTTATAGATCTTTACTTCCGCCCCTCCGACGTGACGACATCAGGTGAGCAGGACCCAGCGAGGTGACCTAATATGGGCGGAGAGGAGCCGCCTGAGCAGGTAGACAGACGGAGAGACCCTTCGTGAAGATCACAGCTTTAACAGAGGAACTAGAGGAATATACGACTTTACAGCGGATTTAAACGGCCTGACAGCGGTGAAGGTGAGTCACTGATCCAGCTGCTGTAGCCTTAAATAACTACTGGACGACTTTAGGAGCTTCTTCTGGTTTTTACTGTTCTTCCTCTTCTTTTGCGTGTGTGTCAAAACGTTTACTGCAGCTGTGAAAGCCTCAGATTTGCTTCTGGATCTTCTGAAGCAGCTATATGGGAAAACTGACACGCTTTTATTAACGTATGAGTAGTTAAGAGCTGAAAGTTACAGTTAATCCATCAGATTGTAAACTAATCTAAGCTTCTCATGTGAAAATATGTCGGACCAACAAGCAGTTATGTCATAAGTCAGAGTGCTTTATCAGCAGAGATAATCAGTATTTGCACCTTTATTATAGCTTAGCTTGGCCACAGATAAGTATTACTGTTATTGTGTTCATTATTGATTAATCTGCTGATCAATTTCTTAATTAATTGATTAATTTTTGGGTCTAAATCAGTGAAAAATGTCCACTTTTCTTTCTAAATCCCAAACTGACATCTATACAGTGCTTGTTTTGTCTGCCCAGCACTACAAAAAAACAGATCTGTTCAGTTTAGTGTCACATAAAACAGCATCTGGACCTGACATTATTGATTTAAAAAGATTCTGTGAATTACCTCTAAAGTGTTTCCCAAGATTTTTTAATGTATCAGTGATTTCTGGCGATTTCAAGACAGCGAGTAAGCTGTTGTGTGTCTGCTGTTGTCTTTTTTTCAGAGACTATTATGGAAATGCAAGAGGAAAACCAAAGGCCTGAGGACAGCCAGCTGATTTCTGTCCCTCACAAGGATACGATCCGTCTGCTGGAGGTGTACGTCAAGCGCAGCCTCAGCCTGAACGACGGCTCGCTGGGAGATAAGAGGGCCGGCAAGAAGGAGAAGTGGGTGACCATGCCAAAAAGACATCGGCGACATTCCAGCGACCCGTCCCTTCACTTGGCCGAGGGGTTGAACGACGGGGACATCGGTGTGTTTTCTGTGGTTGAACCTCCGAAAAATCTGCCCGAGACGTGTCCTGAAGAACCAGAAAAGCCCAAAAAGAAGAAAAAGAAGACCAAGAAACCCTCACTGTGGAAGAGTTTTGTTGGACTTTTCTCTCAGAAGAGCAGCAAGGACAAAGAGGACGACGAAGAGGAGGACAGCCCGCCAGAGATGTCCGAGTCCACAGTCCCCACGACGCCCTTCCAGTCCACGACTCCGGTCACCTTACGCAAGAAAGCCATGAAAAGGAAGTCCATAAGAAGGAGGTTCTCAAAAAGACGGTTATCTCTGATAAAACCAAATAAACCCGGTAAAGAGCTGAACCTCGATGACATCACTGGAGTGGAAGGTGAGTCTGGGAATGAATTCACTTTATTTATGAAATTACAGTATTTGAAGTCAAATATTAACTGTTGTAAAAGTGCTTTATTTGCATTTTGTTTTTGCATATGTTCACTTACAACCGACCAAACTGTTGCTTTGCAGCTGTCATCAGCGTGGAACCAACATACTCTTATTACGAGAAAGTGACAGAGGAGCTGGAAAAAATAGTCCACGAGGTCAAAGAGGAAGCCAGACCTCTTTCAGATGGTGAGAAACTGTTCAATACCGTTTAAAATAGCACAGTGCTGACGGCAAGCGTGGTAAAAGAAAACCAAAGTAATCAGAAAACTGATGCACTGGATATGAAAGTGAAAGTTGTATTGAAAAAAACAGCTGATTATACACCATTAACTGTCTATTATGTAAAAGCTGCTGTGACTATTATGGACAACGCATTAATGCTACTTCCCCTTTGTGCTGTTTGCTCTCAGAGGAAGTAATCGAAAGAATCATCGCTCTGACAAAGAAGCAGGGCGACGCCATAGATGATAAGGTTGGTATTTATTTTACACATTAAATATGAGCTGATGAAAGTCAGGATGAGATCCGCAGTGCTTTTGTGGTCCTGTCACAGTGTGGATATTTGTACGATTATAATTTTAGTTTATTATGAAGGAGACAAAGTTTCTTCATAAGAAAGCAGAAGCTAATCAATGAACCATATCAAACATTATACAGATAATAAGTACAAAGTCCTATTAAGCTTACAAACTCCAGCACTCATGTTAAAGGGATTGTGTCTTTCTGCAATATTCTCTTCCTCTTCACCTCTGCATGGGATGAATGTTTTCTGTTTCTGTAGTGACAGTGAGAACAAAATCAAGTGTAACAGGAGCCAGAAAGGAAGAGGTTCATTAAATAAGATGTAGTGTCGTAAAACCTGCTACACAAAGCACAACATGCCACCTGACTAATCTGAATTAACCCTGAAGGACCCAAATATAGAAACAAAATGAGCAAAAAATAAACAAAAAAAAAAAATATATATATATATATATATATATATATATATATATATATATATATATGAAATTCGCTGGATTTTGGTTGATTTTTTTTTTACCCGAATGTTCTCAAGAAACATTTTTTTTTTAACATTTCTTTTGTTTCCACCAAAAAATGTTCAAAAATTTCCCAAAAATGTTGAAAATGTGAAAGTTTACACTGTGAAAATAAATTTTTTCCCCACATTTTCAAACTTTAAAACGGGTCAATTTGACCCGCAGGACACACGACGGTTAATTCTTTTGTGACATTATATTGAACAAGCAATCAACACAGTGAGAAAATAAGTGGCAGATTAATCAATAATGGAAATGATCGCCATCTGCAACCACAATAAAACTGCTTTCAGCTTTCTACATGTTATAAATTATCTTGCCATATTGTTGAGATCAGATTAGGAAATGGTGACTGGCTGTTTTCCCAGTGTTATTCTGTGTTTGTGAATATTGCAGTGAAAATCAAAGTGTATTTCTGTCTCCTCCAGCTGAGAGACAACCCCACCCTGAACAACTTCTTCCAGCGGATGACGTACTCTTCTTTCCAGAAGCTGGCCGATGATTACCTGCAGAAAGAAGCGTCGCCGACCCACAGTCCTCCCACCGTCCTCCCAACAGCACCGGAGCTGGTCAAACTGGCCTTCACGCTCGACTTCACGGCCAGGATAGCCGGACTCTCCAGACAGAACGTCGGCCACATCACTGGTCTGGGGAACCGATATCTACAGGACCGGTTTAAATACAGTCAGGTAGGATGGAAACATGATGATAGAAATGTAGCTGCTTTCTGTACATCAGTTCCTGTGTTTTTAATTTATCCGTGAAAAAATGCCAGAGAGAAACAACTGTTGTCATCTCCTGCAGGCCTGCACAGATCACCCATGGTCCGACAGTGATGACTGAGATGGCGGCGTGCAGAGACAAAGCTGCAAGTGATGTCTTTCCTCTCAGTGCCACAGGTGTGGTTCAGAATGTGTTGCAAGCATAAGTTCCTCTTTACAAACTCTAGAAACAAGGCACTACATCAGACAAGTTGTTAGCCGGGGAACAGGCACACAACTTGCTGCCATTTTTATTTGGTTTTTACTATTTTGTGATTGAATAGTTTTGCTGCAACGGCATGTTTACTGAGCACACAGCCTGGAAGGTTTGACTGTGTGAGTTTGTGTACATAAGTGTTGACTTTCACATGAAAGGTCAACACAGAAACCGAGACCTTAGTAAGCCTTGTGCTAAAACATGATATTGCATGAGAAAAGCAACATTTCAGAATCACAACAGGTCAATGGTTCTACAGGCAGCACTTTAAATATTACACTCTTTTTGCCAAATTGAATTGTGCACATTGATTTGTAGCGATACAAAAGAGCAGTGCAATAGCCTTTAATGTATATAAGCTAGAAACTTTGCTAGTTTAAAAAAATAAAAAAACTTTTTATGTTTAGCTAATTTAAAATGTGACAATGTTTGTTATTGTGAATGCTGGCATTCATGTTACGAACTCAAACAAAATTTAAAAAAAACTACTTAATTTAATATTCAAATGTGTGTTTTTGTCATCATGAAACACTATGTATGCAGTCTGCTAATCTAACTTCTATCTCCATAAGCATCAGAATCAGAATGTCTTTATGGTCATTGTATTAAAACAACAAAATTAAAAGTGCAGTTCTTTAACCCTCGTGTCGTCCTGCGGGTCAAAATTAATTCGTTTTAAAGTTTGAAAATGTGGGGAAAAAAACAATATTTTCTCAGTGAAACGTCTGATGTCCACATTTTCAACATTTTGGGGAAAGTTTTGAACATTTTTTGGTGGAAAAAAAAATGTTAAAAATGTTTCTTAAGAATATTCACAAAATTTTTTTTTCTGAATGTTCTTAAAGAAAATATTAGAAATTTGACTGATATATATATGTAATCACTTTAGATATTTTTACTCATTTTTTGAAGATTTTACTCATTTTTTGAAAATATTTACAAGAATTTTCTTGCCAAATTTGAGGGATTTTTTTAAAATGATACTTTTAAGGTAAATTTTTAAGGAATTATTGGAATTTTCTCCCTGAAGGTTTTGCAAATTTTCAGAAATTTGGGAAATTTTTTGGGTGAATTTTTTATTTTTTTTCAGACAAGGAAACAATAGTTTGTTGCCCGTAAATGAAGACAACAGGAGGGTTAAGTGCATAATAAATAAAATAACATAAAAAACAAAATAAAAAATGTAAGACCGTCACTATAAAAACATTCATAAAAAAACATCCATCAAATAAAACCCATTAAACACTAGAATTTTGCATGCAATAAATAAAGCAAGGCAGAACCAAGACGAGCACAGATGGGCCTCACCATGTCAGGAAATAATCAACTTTATTCCAGTAAATCCATAGAGGAATCCTTCCTCTCATATTTACTGAAGTAAATGTAAAATCTAACATCCATCCATTATCTCTACACCGCTTAATCCTCATTAGTGTTACTAGGGGGCTGGAGTCTATCCCAGCTGACTTATGGTGAAGGTGAGGGACACCCTGGACAGGTAACAGCCTATCACAGAACTACACATAGAGACAAACAATCACACTCACATAATGACTCAGCACCACTGTTAAATTGCATTTGTTGCACTATTGTTGTTTACCCATTTGTTTGTTGCAGCTTGCTTGTTTCTTTTTAATCCCTGTTCGGTCGATCCAGTCATGTAAAATCCATCTTTTGTGGCTGCATAGTCACATATTAACGATCAATGTAATATGAAAAAGATAACATATTTTTACGGTGGCCGAGGGATGCAAACGCAGCACAAAAACAATTTATTTTTTGTGGGTGTTTTTGTCTCTTGCAGGGCGTTCCGTTTTTGTGCTGCGTTTGCACCCCTCGGCCACCGTACAGGGCTACACATACAGACAATCACACCCACTACTCATCTACAGACAATTTAGAATCTCCAATTAACCTGAGCCTGTTTCTGGACTGTGGTGGGAAGCCGTAGTACCCGGAAAAAACCCAAACATGCACAGGAAGAACATGCAAACTCCATGCAGAAAGATCCCAGGAAGGCTGAGACGCAAACCAGAGATCTTCTAGCTGCAGATCAAATGTGCTAAGCATTACAGCCACTGTGCAGTCATGTAAAAAGCTACCAAAGTGAAAAATGTCAAACAGCCGTAGGCTAATGGATAGCTGTTTGGACTTGTTTAGGGGTGGGCTTGGACTTGGGTTTGGACTTGTTTGGAATCTGGCTTCCAGACAAAAACATAAAGTCCCCTTTTTGGTCAGAAGGTAATTACTGATAGACATGCAACTGGTGACAAGTAAACACTACTACATTTTTAGATGTTAGAAACCAAAAAAGTTGAGAAGTTCTGCTCTTAAAGATGCAGGAATGTGGAGCATTTTATGAGACTTTGATTCACATAAACTATATTGCCAAAAGTATTTGCTCACCCATCCAAATAATCAGAATCAGGTGTTCCAATCACTTCCATGGCCACAGGTGTATAAAATCAAGCACCTAGGCTGCAGACTGCTTTTACAAACATTTGTGAAAGAATGGCTCGCTCTCAGGAGCTCAGTGAATTCCAGCGTGGAACTGTGATAGGATGCCACCTGTGCAACAAATCCAGTCGTGACATTTCCTGGCTCCTAAATATTCCACAGTCAACTGTCAGCTGTATTATAAGAAAGTGGAAGTGTGTAGGAACGACAGCAACTCAGCCACCAAGTGGTAGGACACGTAAACTGACGGATGCTGAGGAGCATAGTGCCAAGAGGTGGCCAACTTTCAGCAGTCAATCGCTACAGACCTTCAAACTTCATGTGGCCTTCAGATTAGCTCCAGAACAGTGCTTCAGCAGAGAGCTTCATGGAATGGGTTTCCATGGCTGAGCAGCTACATCCAAGCCATACATCACCAAGTGCAATGCAAAGCGTGGGATGCAGTGGTGTAAAGCAGCCACCACTGGACTCTAGAGCAGTGGAGACACGTTCTCTGGTGTGACCAATCACGTTTCTCCATCTGGCAATCTGATGGACCAGTCTGGGTTTGGTGGTTGTCAGGAGAACCATACTTGTCGGACTGCATTGTGCCAAGTGTACAGTTTGGTGGAGGGGGGATTATGGTGTGGGCTTGTTTTTCAGGAGCTGGGCTTGGCCCCTTAGTTCCAGTGAAAGGAACTCTGAATGCTTCAGCATACCAAGACATTTTGGACAATTCCATGCTCCCAACTTTGTGGGAACAGTTTGGAGCTGGTCCTTCCTCTTCCAACATGACTGTGCACCAGTGCACAAAGCAAGGTCCATAAAGACATGGATGACAGAGTCTGGTGTGGATGAACTTGACTGGCCTGCACAGAGTCCTGACCTCAACCTCATAGAACACCTTTGGGATGAATTAGAGCAGAGACTGAGAGCCAGACCTTCTGGTCCAACATCAGTGTGTGACCTCACAAATGAGCTTCTGGAAGAATGGTCAAAAATTCCCATAAACACACTCCTAAACCTTGTGGACAGCCTTCCCAGAAGAGTTGAAGCTGTTATAGCTGCAAAGGGTGGACCCACGTCATATTGAACCCTATGGATTAGGAATGGGATGTCACTTACGTTCATATGCGAGTCAAGGCAGGTGAGCAAATACTTTTGGCAATATAGTGTATCTGGAGTCTTACATCTGAATCACAAAGACAACAGCCTGCAGCCTGGGAGGGCATGTTTGAAAATTAGTGCATTCATGAGAGCAAAATTAACCTGTCATGACAATAACTGCTTCTACCTCATGAACAGTGTGGTTCAGTCAAGTTTATGATGTACACAATCAGAATGTGAATATCTACACTACCATTCAAAAGTTTGGGGTCACCCAGACAATCCCATGTTTCCCATGAAAACTCCCACTTTTATCCATGTGCTAACATAACTGCACAAGGGTTTTCTAATCATCAGTTAGCCTTTCAACACCATTAGCTAACACAATGTAGCATTAGAACACAGGAGTGATGGTTGCTGGAAATGTTCCTCTGTACCCCTATGGAGATATTCCATTAAAAATCAGCCATTTCCAGCTAGAATAGTCATTTACCACATTAACAATGTCTACACTGGATTTCTGAGTCATTTAATGTTATCTTCATTGAAAAAAATGCTTTTCTTTCAAAAATAAGGACATTTCTAAGTGACTCCAAACTTTAGAGCAGTAGTGTACATTCAGAACAAACATTTTACATTGATAACAAATGTATTTTGTGTGTAATAATATTTTAGGCCTTGTTTGACAGAGTCTGAAATAGACCCGACGTACAGGATGCCAGATAATTCTGTAATAGAATGTGACAGGCTGTCAGCTGCGTGATGAAAGCATGCAGTGATGTCTCTCACCTGTAGAACAGGTTCCAGTGTAAGCAGCAGACCTTTCCAGTGAAGAACAGCCTGAGTATCACTCAGGATCATGGACTCACTGGGGATTTCTGTGCATCCACAACAACTGTAGTCACACCAGAGAAAACAGCAGAGGCAGAGAAAAGAATCACAAATAGTCACAGTTCATCTTGTTGGGACAAACTGTTCTGTGACACAAACCACAGGAATCTAATTGGATTTGTGCGAAATTTGACGTGAAATCAATCGTCTTACTTCTTTAGGTTTTTTGGTGTTGTTTCAGATGTAACAATAAGAACTAGACTTGCTTATTATGTTGACACAGATCCAGGTCATGTCAGGTAGGACAAACGGGACGTGGAGAGTGGCAGGTAGTGGAAAGTTTTAGGTCACATTTCTCCAGAGGATTATTGAGAAGCTAACTGACTAAAGATGATTAAACAAGCAGTTACACAATTAAACTGAATAATAATGAAATTACAAAAGCTGAACTGCGGTTTGACTAATGATTCACATTTCATATGTGCATGAGGCAGCAGAGTCTTGGCTCAGGGCAGTGAAAGCAGAGTAATTAATAACGTAAATGACAGCTCTGCTGCACTGAAATGTCCACAGTTGCACAAGACCAGACCTCTGCTTCCAAGACAGCAGCTGCTATTGTTCATGTGTTTGGCAGTCTAAGATTTTCACTGGGACAAATTTCCATTGTGGACACAGAGTTGCATAAATTCCTGTTTGAAGAACATCAGCATCTACTTAAGACTTTTCCCTTTAACCCTCGTGTCGTGCTGCGGGTCAAAACTGACCCGTTTTATTTTTTTTTTTTTTTTTTTTTTTTTTTTTTTTTTTTTGACTGACCCGTTTTAAAGTCTGAAAATGTGGAAAAATTATTTTCACAGTGAAGCTTCTGATGTCCACATTTTCAACATTTTTGGGAAATCTTTGAACATTTTTTGGTGGAAAAAAAGAAATGTTAAAAATGTTTCTTAAGAACATTCACACAAAAAATCTATCAAAATCCAACAAAATTCACCGAATTTTGTTTTTTTGTGAATGTTCTTAAAGAAAATAGAAGTTTTACTGATATATATATATATACATGGAATCACTTTAGATATTTTTAGCATTTTTTTTGAAGATTTTTATTCATCTTTTGAAATTATTTACAAGAATTTTCTTGTCAAATTTGGGGGATTGTTTTTTTTTTTTTTTTAAAATAGAACTTTTAAGGGAAACTTTTAAGGAATTATTGGAATTTTCTTCCCAAAGGTTTTGCAAATTTTCAGATATTTGGGGATTTTTTTTGCTGATTTTTTTTCAGACAAGGAAACAATATTTTTGGTGCCTGTAAATGAGGACAACAGGAGGGTTAAAGTGTTAAACCTGTTTTTATAAGTCTGGCCATGACGGCATGTTTAACATCGTTCTCATGGTTGTAAAGATCATTATCAGATCTAATCTACTTGTTCATCAAATCAAGTTGGAAGAATTTAATGTAACTTGAGAAACACACAGAAAACCTGCACTTTGTTTTTCTACTTGATAAAGGCCTGTTTCTGTGCTGCTCACCGACACCACCACTGTAAGTCATCCTTTATAACACCAGTACAAAACCTTATGTCATTAAATACATGAGATGACAGCTAAACCTCAGCCAGTTGTGGAGCAGCAGCAGTTTCTAATCCTGTGTTGAATTTTAATGGTGTGGCTAACT
Source organism: Amphiprion ocellaris (assembly GCF_022539595.1). Taxonomy (NCBI): domain Eukaryota; kingdom Metazoa; phylum Chordata; class Actinopteri; family Pomacentridae; genus Amphiprion; species Amphiprion ocellaris. The sequence goes on from NC_072770.1 coordinate 36,767,569, forward strand.
TCAGTTTTGGCTCGCTGCTCGTTCCTTCATGACTGTGCTATTGTGTGGTTTCAGTTATCTGACCACATGCAGGGTCTGGATTGCCCAATGACAGCAGGTTGCCCAGTCTTGACTATTCATAGCAACCAACAAAGTTGCTTTCATCATCAAACCCCGGACAATTTATTCCTGGAACACTTAACTGTAATGTCTTTGGGAATAATTACTTCTGTCCAATAACATATAAGGAAGATCCCATGAAAGGACAAAACAATGTGCTTTGTGTAAACCTTTTACATTTTTATTGCCTTTTAAACACAGAGAAGGAAAATTAATCAAAAAGTCCGAAGCCCATGTCTTCGTCTGACTCCTCTGATTCCTCTTTCTTCTCTTCCTTTTTCTCTTCCGCTGGAAATGAGACCAAAGATGACAGTCAGCGACAATGTCTACAGTCTACTTTGCTGCTAAATGCTACTGGAGCTTCATTTAAGGTAAGGATTAATGCCATTTAGAACCTCAGTGTATCTTACAAAATATTCTTAAGCTTCTCTTTATCAATTTAAGCTAAGAAAGATAGATATATACATACCAGCAGCAGGTGCAGCCCCAGCTCCAGCAGCCCCACCACCAGCAGCGGCAGGCGCTGCCACAGCGCCACCTGCTGGTACAGAGGCTAACTTAGAGAGGCCTGTGGAAAGAGGAAAAATATTTTTAGTAAACTTTCATGTAGGTCATCTTGAACTCTGAAGTTGTTTCCATTGAAGGACGTATACCTGAGTTCATGACTTCATTGATGTCTTTGCCGTTCAACTCACTAATGACCTGTAGAAAGTAAAAGATATTAGTATATGGCACCTGCAATGTCAAAAAAATGACCACTAGTCAATGGCATACCTTATTTAAGCGTTCGTCATCGGCCTCAATTCCTACACTGCCCAAGATGACCTTGATGTCCTTAGCAGAGGGGCTGGTGTTTCCACCGAGCACAGCGAGGAGGTAAGCGGCCACGTAACGCATTCTGTAGAGGAGACAGGAAATGGCAGGTGAACAATCTGTGCATGAAGCTTCACCGACATCAAGTCTCTTCAAGTATGTAAAAGCACAACATGGAATCAAATATATTCAACTGGAAACTTTAATATGTGAAAAATGTTCCTTTACTTGATGAAAAAAAATAATGACATGATGAGTCTTTCAAGAGTTAAGCAGATTCTACCAACATCTGAAATTAACAATTCCACCATTTGAGGAGATTATGATTAATACTTCATAATAAAAATTATTATAAAACAATGACAGAAGTCAGTGTTAAAAAGACGACTGCAATTACCACTGAATATTAACCATGCTACTGATTATAACCTACATGCCTGATTGGTCTAGAAAATGCACAAACGCAGGAAATGATGCTCAACACAATTTACCAATGCCCACATTCAGCCGTGTACTTTCTCAGACCTGATGTTTACTACACAGAAAACTATAAAAACCAGCAAATAGTCAAATCTGATGGGGTTTTTTGTTAAGTGTGCACCTATTTGTTAGAATCAAATAATTATCTGCACATTTTAGCTCCAAATAAGATGTGTAAGGCAGTCACGATCATGGCGAATGAAATACAGTGAAAATATTGCATATCTGTATGTGATTACTACAATTTTCTGCCTTTTCTAAGGAACAGAATTTAGCATCCTGTCTTAGTTACCACCCCACATCAGTGCTTATAGTCACCACTAGGCGGCTAGCATGCATTCTAGCAGCTTTATTTAAGTCTTATAACGACGTGCTACCTACATGTAATAAAAACTGCCTAATAAACTCGAATATAGACAGCAGTATTTAACACTAGTGTCTGAATATTGTTGAGTAATGAGCGTAAACACGTTGGGGAGGAGCCCGGTTTGACGTTAGCTTGGCTAGCGCTACTTATTAGCATACTAAAACGACGTTTAACTGATATTAAACACGAACAAAGAGACGAGCGTGAAAAGGTAATTGTCTGACTTTGTTTTTCACTGCTAAGACGCGTTGTAACGACCGTTTAAGCGGCGTTAGAAACACGTTAAGTTGTAAAAACCTGTTTATTCCGAGCTAACTGCCGACAGCATGGCGCCCAGTGTTTGTAGCCGTCCTCTATTAGCCAACAACGACACATTTATCGCTCATTAAAAGCGACCATGGAGAGTGTCTCGCTTAAAAAAAACACAACGAAGCGCAAACTGACCGACACAGGATGTGTAAAACTGGCGAAATGTGGACTCACTTTTAAGTCTAAGTAGACACGAAACGTCGGTCACGCTAGAAGATCCGGAAGAGACAGGAGTTCGGGACAGGAAGTTATAAGAATTAATAGCGTCGATTTAATTGGCCAGTTTGGATGGCAGTCATTACGTCAGCATTTTCGTGTCCAGCTATGTGTCAATAAGATTGACTGAGTTGTTTACCAACACTTTCTGTATTTAGCATTTAAATGCAAACTGTGTGAACACCTTCCACTGTTATATTAAACGTTATGTTATTTAACCCTCCTGTTGTCCTCATTTACAGGCACCAAAAAATAGTGTTTCCTTGTCTGAAAAAAATCCAAAAATTCAGCAAAAAATTCCCCAAATTTCTGAAAATTTACAAAACCTTTAGGAAGAAAATTCCAACAATTCCTTAAAAGTTTCCCTTGAAAGTTTTATTTTAAAAAAAATCACCCAAATTTGGCAAGAAAATTCTTGTAAATATTTTCCAAAAAAATGAGTAAAAATCTTCCAAAAAATCCTAAAAATATCTAAAGTGGTTACATATATATCAGTAAAACTTCTTTAAGAACATTCACAAAAAAAATCAACCAAAATCCAATGAAATTCACTGGATTTTGGTTGATGTTTTTGTGAATGTTTTTAAGAAACATTTTTAACATTTCTTTTGTCCCACCAAAAAGTGTTCAAAGATTTCCCAAAAATGTTGAAAATGTGGAAAATGTTGAAAATTCATGCCGTTTGTCTCATTTTTTAAAATTGTTTTGTGTCTTGTTTTTATCATTTTTCATCTCATTTTTGTAATATTTTGACTTGTTTTTGTTGTTTTTTTGTCTTTTTTTGTTGTTTTGATCATATATAAAATATTATATCATTCAGTTCCAGATAGCTGAGACTAAATGTTTTGTTCCTTTGTAGATAAACTGTGATCTGGAAGTTTTAATGTGTAAATGATTAACTGAGGCTGAATGTTGCTGAAACTGATGTTATTTTACTTAGGAAATTTCAGGTTGTTCATGATGTTTTGTAAAAAGATAGTTCCTTAAATGTGAACATTTTTGCACTAAAACAAAGGAAACATTAGGGGTTGTGGTTATTTATAAGTTATTATGCTCTGATTTTACTGGTCACTGGAGATCAAATTGGGCTGAATGTGGACCTGAACTAGAATGAGTTTGACACCCTTGTACTGAAGTAAAAGTAGTAACACCTTAAAATAAAAACACTTGCATCAGACGAAATGTAGTTTCTTAATCAGCAAAATGTATCAGAAATATCAAATTAATTAACAGCATTTGCAAGGCAGCAGAAGGGCGCCTTTCATGATATTAAATTGTTGTATTGTCATTATTTCTGATGCATTCCCAGTGCACTGCTTTTTATCATTGCAACTGGTGAACTAGTGCTTATTTTAATATTTCAGTGGGTGTATCTATATATACCAGTTCATAATGTCATTATAAGTCATAAATATACATATATAATTTATAACTTTAGATATGAAGTAAATGTAATAGGAAAACTATAATGCAGTGTTTGGATTCAAGAGCAGAGGAGATCAAATAGTTGTCAGGTCTCCCCTTAAAATGACACTCAAATACCTCTAGATTTGTTATTTAAATGCATTATAGCAGCAGCCCTTCATGTACCACAAGAACAATTCAAATAAATTGAAATTGCAGTGTGTCGTGTGCTGCTTTATAACAGTACTCTGAGACAGTTAATTGCATATTATTGTGTTTATTTCCATCAAGTCACTAACAGAAAGTATGGAGTATGGAGGATGTCCAGTCATTTCCTCTCGTTAAGCTGTAGCTATAAATGGATTATTTAGTGAGGAGCTGTGATACCACGTGTGCTTTAAATGTTATAGAAGACCTCCGAAAAGTGGTGACCCAACAATGGAATCGACTTCTTCGACGACCTACAACTCGGCCAGCTCCTCGTGTCGCTCCTGTTTGAGGAGCCAGTCGAACAAAAAGATCACAGAATCTGACACGAACTCCACGATCTTCTTCACGTTTGTCACATACCACATTTTATAGCAACATTCTCCCAGCAACACGAGCGAAAAAAGGACCAAAAACCCCAGGAAGAAGCGGTCTAAGTAATAGTTTGCCTTTTCCCTGGAGGTCCACTGCTCCCGAGGCAGCGCACGTCGAGCTTCGTTGTATTTGCCGAAATGCAGCAAGGCTCTGTATTCGTCATCCAGCTCGTTATCCGCTGGAGCCTCCAGGTCTTGGCTGCCCTCTGCTCCATCAGCTTCAGCCATTTTAGAGCAATTTGGTGCAGTAGATTCTGTAGTCTGAAGACAGCAACAGAAACAAGATATGACATCTGAAGACTTAAGCAGGGAAAGTGTTTCTTAGACGCCTGAAGAACCGTAAAGCCTTACCTTGAAGACGATTAGTCTTTTAGATGAGATGAAGACACACACAAGATTGAGATTCTCACAATGACACCGTATGACTGGCCCGTCAACATGAGTTGGGCCACAGGAGTTGGTGGTGTGAAGGCAGTAAATGCCAGGTTGGTTATGCGGCGTCGCTCACTAAGATGAGGGCTGTGGATTAGACCACACTCAGCACTTTCAAATCCCTCAGCGAGGATGAAGGTGACAGATGGTAATGTACATATCGATGTGTCTGTGACCCACGGACAGACAGAGACAGAGATAGAGCTTTAACATGTTCATAAATCTGATTTACACTGTAAAAAATGTTCGTACATTTTACAGTGAAAAAAACTGTCAAACCATGACGGTAAAAATCTGTAAACTCTAAAACAGCTTGATGCCGTTTATATAACCCTGAATCACCATAAACAGGTTAATCAGGAGAAAAGTGTGTTTTTGAGATTTTTTTCTCTTGAAAAAATACATTTCCCATCATCATCATTTTTCATTTAATTCTTGAAAGGAATGCAGTTTTTCCCAGATTGCAGTTAATGTTGTCATAAATATTAAAGCATATGTCTGTTATTAACACAAAACTACATCAATTTGACCAGTACAAACTGTATTTTTTCCATTGCCATGTTACTTGTTATAAATATTGCAGCATGTTTCCATTACCAGTACATCAATATGTACATGTAACTGGGAAAAACTCTGTTCTTTTAGAGAATTAAATGCAAAAAATGACAGTATTGTTCTACATATTACAGCATTTTTCCATTAAAAACTGTGCAGGAGTCAAACATTTTTTACAGTGCACTGTAAAAAATTGTTTGTATATTAAAGTTCTGGCCAGAATGCTACTGTAAAATTACAGTAAAGCATTTTCTACATTTACGGTAAAGAAATGCATTGATGTTGTTGATTTTAGGGTTTAAAAACGTGCTTCATTCCATATTTTACTTTATTATATTTTTAACCTTAAAAATGTTAAAATTGACTTAAAATATTATATAAAATAAAGTTTGTGTAGCTTATAAATATTACAGCATTTTTCAGTTATCAGCACAATTTTTAACGTATTTAACATTAAATATATGGATTTTTAGTAAAAATTGCGATTAAAGCTGTCAAGAATATTAAAACATTTGTCCGTTATTAACACAAAAGTAACTAACTGTATTTTTTACAAGTATTAAATGCAGAAATTGCCATGTTATTTGTTAAATAAATATTACAGCATGTTTCCAGTACAACAATATGTACATTTAACTGGGAAAAACTGTATTCTTTTCAAGAATTAAATGCAAAAATGACAGTATTATTACACATATGATGGCATTTTTCCATGAAAAACTGTGCAGGAGTCAGGAAATGTATTTTTTTCAAAAGAAAAAATCTAAAAGACACACTTTTCTCCTGATTAACCTATTTACGGTGATTCAATGTTATATAAATGGCATCAAGCTGTTTTAGAGTTTACAGATTTTTACCGTCATGGTTTGACAGTTTTTCACCGTAAAATACACAAACATTTTTTACAGTGTAGTGTGACTGAAATCAGACAGAAATCAAACTGATGACGAAGCAGAAGCGGCACAGCTTTAGCAGAAGCTTTAGCTCTCGAGTTGAATAAATCACTTGAGCATAATGCTCTGTGGGTAATTTACTCAGCTGCTGTAGAGCCTTTGCACCGTCCTGCCACAGCTTTTGAAATATGACTTAAACTAACTGAATTAGCTGAAGAGGTTCCTGCACTCCATGATAAAGACTAATGGCTGAATGGCTGCAGAGTTTTGCCTCTTCTGGTGTGGTGACTTCATTGTTCATTTGCATTCAGAACAGGGCCTGTTTGCTTCCCTGTATATCGAATGGTTTCTGTGAAACACACAGAGAAAACACACTGTACTCTCCATTGATCTTACTCCCATAAATTTTCCTGCTACGGCTCTTCTGCATTCTTGTGACTCCTCAAACCCCCAACGTGAGCATTTTCTAATTAATCTTTCCACTAACTTTAATCTAATTCAGGGGTGTCAAACATGTGGCCCGCGGGCCAAAACCGGCCCTCCAGAGGGTCCAATCTGGCCCTCAAAGTGTAAAAATTCCAGAGAAGACATTAACTGCAGATTGTAAATTTGTAAAACTATAAATTTAAAAGAATTTCTAGACCATGACAAGTTGTTTTGATCATAAAGTAAAATACTAGATTGTTCATTGTTATGTGGTCATTTTATGTCTCATTTTTGTGATAGTTTGTCCTGTTTTCACAGTTTTTTGTCTTTTTTAGTCTGACTTTTGTCTTTTCTCACATTCTTCTTGTTTTGTGTTTCCTTTTGTCTTATGCTTTTTGTTCCTTTTTTGTCAAATTTTTTGTCATTTTGTGTATCATTTTTGTAAGATTTTGTCTTGTTTTTGTTGTTTTTTTGTCTGACTTTTGTTTGTCTCATGTTTTTGTCATTTTGTAATTTTTTTGTCAAATTTTTTTGTCAAATTTTTTTGTTTTGTTTGGTGTCGTTTGTCTCATTTTTTTTGGTCATTTTGTGTCTCATTTTGTCATTTTGCGTCTGATTTTTGTAATATTTTGTCTTGTTTTTGTTGTGTTTTTTTGTCTGACTTTTGTTGTCTCATGTTTTTGTCATTTTGTTTCTCGTTTTTTTCGTTTTGTGTTTCCTTTTTGTCTCACTTGTGTTTTTTTCTTATTTTTGTCATTTTGTGTTTTGCTTTATTCGATGTTTTCTATCATTTTAGTCGTTTTGTGTTGTTTTTGTCTCACTTGTGTTGTTTGTCTACTTCTTTGTTGTTTTGTTTCTCGCGTTTGTCATTTTTGGTCTTGTTTGTATCATTTGTGTAATTTTTTTGTCTCGTTTTTGTCATTTGTCCATTTTTTGTCGCTTTGTAATTTTTTGTCTAATTTTTTTGTCTCTTTTTTGTTTTGTTTGGTGTCGTTTGTCTCATTTTTTTGTCATTTTGTGTCTCGTTTTTGTTGTTCTGCGTCTGATTTTTGTAATATTTTGTCTTGTTTTTGTTGTCTTTTTTGTCTTTTTTTTTGTCTGACTTTTGTCATTTTCATAAAATTATAAAGTAAAATACTACATCATTCAGTTCCAGATAGCTGTGACTAAATGTTTTGTACCTTTGTAGATAAACTGTGATCTGGAAGTTGTAATGTGTAAATGTAACAAAAAAAAACCCCACAAAATGATACAAACCATACACAAAACAACAAATAAAACAAAACACAAAATTAGACAAAAATTCCAAATGAGACAAAAAGGAAACACAAAATGACAAAACATGAGACAAATGACAAGTCAGACAAAAAAAATGAAAAATGAGACAAAATGACAAAAGAACAATGAGAAATCTAATATTTTACTTCATGATCATGGTCTACAAATTATTTTACATTAAAAATTTTACATATTTATAATTTGCAGTTAATATCTTCTCTCTGACTCTTCATAAAGTCATCCTGCGGGCTGCATTGGACCCTCCGGTGGGCCAGTTTTGGCCCGCGGGCCTCATGTTTGACACCCCTGTTCTAGATAGTCGATATGTCGACACCAGTAGAAACGGTGGTTACAGATCAACCAGAGGTTCAGCTGCAAAAACACAAACTTTGTACTGTAAATCTTCTGTTGTCATGTTTCCTATCTTCCCAATTAGTCTACTGTCTATGACGTCGTAAAAGACAGTGCTGATTTACTTTAAACAAGCAAGATATGACTGATATCACATGATCCCTGAGTGTTTAGTACAGTAAAACTCTCAGGGTGTGGACAGTATTTCTCTAATGGCCAGTGCCTCCCATTGTGGTTTCCTGCTGTTTTGACGCCTACCAGCAAGTTTCTCGTATGTCAAATCTACTATTAGGCTTAATTTTTCTTGCTGAAGCACACCAGGCTCAGCCGTTCTCCCTTTCATGACATCGCAGCCAAAACTTGAAGAAACTATTCATCTTTATTTCGCTGAACTTACCAACGATCTTTTGGAGCATGAAATGTTTGTTGTATCACTTTTTAGGTTGACATGTACGTTAGAATTCAACATGAATCGATTAAGGAAGCACTGAGTGAAAACAAAATAATGCAAACAGATGGGGATAATATCGGTTCCTCTGGTTGCAAGTTCTTTTTTTATTTTTAACCCTCGTGTCGTCCTGTGGGTCAAATTGACCTGCATTAGAGTTTGAAAATGTGGGGAAAAAAAACCCAATATTTTCACAGCGAAACTTCTGATGTCCACATTTTCAACATTTTTGGGAAATTTTTGAAAATTTTTTGGTCGAAATAAATGTTTAAAAAATGCTTCTTTAAGAACATTCACAAAAAAAATCTTTTTATTTTTATGTGAATGTTCTTGAAGAAAATAGAAGTTTTACTGATGTATGTGTCATCACTTTAGATATTTTTAAGATTTTTTTGGGGAGATTTTTACTCGTTTTTTGAAAATATTTAAGAATTTTCTTTCCAAATTTGAGTTTTGTTTTGTTTTTGTTTTTTTTAAATAAAACTTTTAAGGGAATTTTTTAAAGAAATTACTGGAATTTTCTTCCTGAACATTTTGGAAATTTAAAGTTTGAAAATGTGGGGAAAAAAATATTTTCACAGTGAAAATTCATATTTTTGGGGAATTTTTGCACATTTTTTTGGTGGAAAAAAAGAATGTTAAAAATGTTTCTTAAGACCATTCCCAACAAAATCAACCAAAATCCAGCGACTTTCGCTGGATTTTTTTTTTTTTTTTAATGTTCTTAAAGAAAATATTAGACGTTTTTACTGATATATATGTAATCACTTTAGATATTTTAAAGATTTTTTTTGGAAGATTTTTACTCATTTTTTGAAAATATTTCAGAATTTTCTTGCCAAATTTGGGGGATTTATTTTAAAATAAAACTTTTAAGGGAAACTTTTAAGGAATTATTGAAATTTTGCACATTTTCAGAACTTTGGGGATTTTTTTTTTTTTTTTGCTGAATTTTTTTCAGACAAAGAAGTAATAATTTTTTGGGCCCGTAAATGAGGACAACAGGAGGGTTAAAGATTTGAGCAGTGACAGACCGCTATGTCCCATGACTTGCTGTGTCTTTTAATCATTGATATTCCGTACCAGGTCCGTATCTCATGTAATCCCTGATATGCTCCAAATGAAAACTCCTTTTCACGGGTTTTACGTCCACTTTCTCGGTCAAGCCCGGGGTGCTGGTGGGGCACGGGGTCGGCTCTGCAGGTTTACACAACATGCAGCGGCGAGCGATCTGGATGAGCGTGACGCGGAACCGCTTTATCCTGAACGCGTAAACCATCGGGTTGAGGGCCGAGTTCACGTGGGACATGAAGATCCCCACATACATGGCA
>NC_072770.1:36777651-36855151 GCF_022539595.1 Amphiprion ocellaris
TGGTTCCTGCTGTTTTGACGCCTACCAGCAAGTTTCTCGTATGTCAAATCTACTATTAGGCTTAATTTTTCTTGCTGAAGCACACCAGGCTCAGCCGTTCTCCCTTTCATGACATCGCAGCCAAAACTTGAAGAAACTATTCATCTTTATTTCGCTGAACTTACCAACGATCTTTTGGAGCATGAAATGTTTGTTGTATCACTTTTTAGGTTGACATGTACGTTAGAATTCAACATGAATCGATTAAGGAAGCACTGAGTGAAAACAAAATAATGCAAACAGATGGGGATAATATCGGTTCCTCTGGTTGCAAGTTCTTTTTTTATTTTTAACCCTCGTGTCGTCCTGTGGGTCAAATTGACCTGCATTAGAGTTTGAAAATGTGGGGAAAAAAAACCCAATATTTTCACAGCGAAACTTCTGATGTCCACATTTTCAACATTTTTGGGAAATTTTTGAAAATTTTTTGGTCGAAATAAATGTTTAAAAAATGCTTCTTTAAGAACATTCACAAAAAAAATCTTTTTATTTTTATGTGAATGTTCTTGAAGAAAATAGAAGTTTTACTGATGTATGTGTCATCACTTTAGATATTTTTAAGATTTTTTTGGGGAGATTTTTACTCGTTTTTTGAAAATATTTAAGAATTTTCTTTCCAAATTTGAGTTTTGTTTTGTTTTTGTTTTTTTTAAATAAAACTTTTAAGGGAATTTTTTAAAGAAATTACTGGAATTTTCTTCCTGAACATTTTGGAAATTTAAAGTTTGAAAATGTGGGGAAAAAAATATTTTCACAGTGAAAATTCATATTTTTGGGGAATTTTTGCACATTTTTTGGTGGAAAAAAAGAAATGTTAAAAATGTTTCTTAAGACCATTCCCAACAAAATCAACCAAAATCCAGCGACTTTCGCTGGATTTTTTTTTTTTTTTTTAATGTTCTTAAAGAAAATATTAGACGTTTTTACTGATATATATGTAATCACTTTAGATATTTTAAAGATTTTTTTTGGAAGATTTTTACTCATTTTTTGAAAATATTTCAGAATTTTCTTGCCAAATTTGGGGGATTTATTTTAAAATAAAACTTTTAAGGGAAACTTTTAAGGAATTATTGAAATTTTGCACATTTTCAGAACTTTGGGGATTTTTTTTTTTTTTTTGCTGAATTTTTTTCAGACAAAGAAGTAATAATTTTTTGGGCCCGTAAATGAGGACAACAGGAGGGTTAAAGATTTGAGCAGTGACAGACCGCTATGTCCCATGACTTGCTGTGTCTTTTAATCATTGATATTCCGTACCAGGTCCGTATCTCATGTAATCCCTGATATGCTCCAAATGAAAACTCCTTTTCACGGGTTTACGTCCACTTTCTCGGTCAAGCCCGGGGTGCTGGTGGGGCACGGGGTCGGCTCTGCAGGTTTACACAACATGCAGCGGCGAGCGATCTGGATGAGCGTGACGCGGAACCGCTTTATCCTGAACGCGTAAACCATCGGGTTGAGGGCCGAGTTCACGTGGGACATGAAGATCCCCACATACATGGCAAACTTGGGCACGTAGCACGTCGGGCAAAAGAAGCTGACGCAGTTCATGATGTGTATCGGCATCCAGCACACCACGAAGAGGAAGAGCACCAAGGCCAGCGACTTGGCCAGCTTCAGCTCCTTCCGATAGTACCGCTCTCCGTCGCACGTGGCCTCAGCGCGGCGGTTGAGCTGCCGCCGGATCACCCTGAAGATCTCCCCGTACAGGATGATCATGATGGTCAGCGGCACCACCACCCAGCCGAAGAAATTGAAGTACACCATGTAGTCCATCCTCATGACGGCGGTGAACTCGCAGACGATCTCGCTGGAGCTGCTGAGGTTTCCCCGAGCGTCGCGGTTGTTCCAGCCGATCATAGGAACCAACCCGGTGAAGAAGGAGAGCATCCAACAGAGGCACACTGCTACGTACGCCCTCCCCTGGGTCACGATGGTGCTGTACCTGATGGGAAGAGAAAGTTTCCAATCACTAAAACGCACACGTGGAGACGACTTTAATAGCGTTTCTTGGAACAAATGGCAGTCTTTTTTTTTCTTAGGTGCCAGCTTTTGACATCTGCATCTAAATCAAAGTTTATTTGTGCAACAGCCCAAAGAGTGACCAAAGTGCTTCACAGTGAAAAATAAGAAAATAACTTAAAAACAATACAGTCCTCGTGTTGTCCTGCGGGTCAAAACTGACCCATTTTAAAGTTTGAAAATGTGGGAAAATAAATATATATTTTCACAGTGAAACTTCTGATGTCCACATTTTCAACATTTTTGGGAAATTTTTGAACATTTTTTGGTGGGAAAAAAAAGAAATGTTAAAAATGTTTCTTAAGAACATTCAGAAATAAATCAACCAAAATCCAGCGAATTTCGCTGGATTTTGGTTGATTTTTATGTGAATGTTCTTAAGAAAATATCAGAAGTTTTACTGATATATATGGAATCACTTTAGATATTTTTAGGATTTTTTTTGGAAGATTTTTACTCATTTTTTGGAAAATATTTACAAGAATTTTCTTGCCAAATTTTGGGGATTTTTTAAAATAAAACTTTGAAGTGAAACTTTTAAGGAATTATTTGAATTTTCTTCCTGAAGGTTTTGCAAATTTTTAGAAATTTGGGGATTTTTTTTGCTAAATATTTGGATTTTTTTCGGACAAGGAAACAATGTTTTTTGGTGCCCATAAATGAAGACAACAGGAGGGTTAATAGCATTTCTTTGAATGCCAGTCTTTGTTATTTTTTCTCAGGTGCCAGCTTTTGATGTCTGGATCTAACTGCTAAACAATAAGTACAGGCGACTGCCAAATCTTATAACAAACTGTGCTTATGTCAGTTATTTAGGCAGACAGGAGCATTTTAATTTGCCTAAAAGCTTTTGATGTTCAGCCCATTGATTTGCATTAAACCAGGCAGCGATATATGGTACCGCCGTGTGACAGACATCACTGGAAACCTCCTGCAGTTGAGGTTAAAAACACACATTTTGCTATAAGACAATAAAAAGATAACGGTTATTGGTACCTCTGGCATGATCATTTATTCCTAATGACACTGTCAGAAAATTAAGGGTTTTCTATATGAGGAAGAAGTCCAATTGAGCTTGTTAAAACTGTACTGGAGATAAATAAGAGACCATGGGATAAATGCCATTCATTATGTGACAGATACAGATATAAACAGGCTGATGGATGCGTTGCAGTCAACAGTGTATTTCAGGGTGGGACTAGTTTAGATCATGGCTTATTTTTAAGAAGGACTGGAAAAGGCAATCACAACCAGTCCAGTGTGATGCTGACATCCATTTCCTATCGCTCTCTGTTATGAATATTTTATTGCTCTTCCTCTAAGTAGATCATTACATACTTCACTGAGAACTGTAATTTTTGTGGATGCTTTCACCACAATATCTGTCATGGAATAGAATCTTCACCGACAACTTTGTTAAGCCTGAAATTTAAAAAAAAAACAAACAAAACTTTTTACATTTTGAAAGGAAACTGGTTTGTCCACCTGCTCCTCACCTGGTGGGAATCTTGACTCGCAGGTATCTGTCGATGGCGATGGCCAGCAGGGACAGGATGGAGCTCTGGGTGATGATGAGCAGCAGGCAGGAGAGGAAGAGGCAGGTGTAGAACTGAGTGTTGAACCCCAGGCTGATGACGATGGCCAGAGGGATGACCAGGACCCCCACGGCGATGTCGGCCACGGCCAGAGACACGATGAAGCAGAAGGTGGTGTTTCGCAGAGCCCGGTTCACGCACACCACCAGCACCACCAGCACGTTCCCCAGCACCGAAGCCAGCGCTATGGCCGTCTCAATGGAGATGTACATCATGTCCACGTGCTCCCGAGGCTTCATGCCAGGAGAGGATGACATTTTTGTTTTGTTTTTTGCTCACTTACCTTTACTCAGATTCTAAAAAATAAATAAATGGTTGAAACTTCTTCTCTCCACTTTAAGTTTTGCGTCACCAAAAGCATCTTCCCCTCTGTCTGCTCTCAGCCACAGATAGTTTTCTCTCCTCGCCACGTTTCTCATGGAGCTCATGGAGACATCCTGAATGATTAATCCTGCACAGCACTGGGTACCAGTGCATCACCACTCTGCTGCATCCTTCACTCCCTCTCTCACTCCCTCTCTCTCTCCCTCTCTCTCTCCCTCTCTCTCTCCCTCTCTCTCTCCCTCTCTCACTCCCTCTGTCACTCCCTCTCTCACTCCCTCTCTCTCTCCCTCTCTCTCTCCCTCTCTCACTCCCTCTGTCACTCCCTCTCTCACTCCCTCTCTCTCTCCCTCTCTCACTCCCTCTCTCTCTCCCTCTCTCTCTCCCTCTCTCACTCCCTCTGTCACTCCCTCTCTCACTCCCTCTCTCTCTCCCTCTCTCTCTCCCTCTCTCACTCCCTCTCTCTCTCCCTCTCTCACTCCCTCTCTCTCTCCCTCTCTCTCTCCCTCTCTCACTCCCTCTGTCACTCCCTCTCTCACTCCCTCTCTCTCTCCCTCTCTCTCTCCCTCTCTCACTCCCTCTGTCACTCCCTCTCTCACTCCCTCTCTCTCTCCCTCTCTCACTCCCTCTCTCTCTCCCTCTCTCTCTCCCTCTCTCACTCCCTCTGTCACTCCCTCTCTCACTCCCTCTCTCTCTCCCTCTCTCACTCCCTCTCTCTCTCCCTCTCTCTCTCCCTCTCTCACTCCCTCTCTCTCTCCCTCTCTCACTCCCTCTCTCACTCCCTCTCTCTCTCCTACTCACTCCCTCTCTCTCTCCCTCTCTCACTCCCTCTCTCTCTCCCTCTCTCTCTCCTACTCACTCCCTCACTAATCTGTGTAGTCATGAAATCAAGGGGAGGGACTCTGATTCCTGCAGCACCCTGCAGCACTAGTTTTGCTCACATTAACCCTCCTGTTGTCCTCATTTAAAGGCACCAAAAGATATTGTTTCCTTGCCTGAAAAAATCCAAAAATTCAGCAAAAAAATTCCCCAAATTTCTGAAAATTTGGCAAATCGGAAGAAAATTCCAATAATTCCTTCAAAATTTCCCTTGAAAGTTTTATTTTTAAAAAAAATCCCCCAAATTTGGCAAGAAAATTCTTGTAAATATTTTCAAAAAATGAGTAAAAATCTTCCAAAAAATCCTAAAAATATCTAAAGTAATTACATATATATCAGTAAAACTTCTAATATTTTCTTTTAGAACATTCACCAAAAATTCAAACAAAATCCAGCAAATTTTTTATGAATGTTCTCAAACATTTTTAACATTTCTTTTTTCCACCAAAAAATGTTCGAAGATTTCCAAAAAATGTTGAAAATGTGGACATCAGAAGTTTCACTGTGAAAATATAAATATATTTTTCCCACATTTTCAAACTTTAAAATGGGTCAGTTTTGGCCCACAGGATGACACAAGGTTTAAAAGAAACAAGCAAGTTGCAACAATGAAATACAACAATAATGCAGCAAATGCAGTTTAATAGTGGTGCTGAGTCATTATGTTTGACAAATAATGCAATATCGTATTTTTTTTGTCATTTTTGCCCTTTCACATCTCCAGTGTTGAGGCTGCATGTTGACTGCCACGGCGATGACAGAGGAATAATAAAAAGTGATTCACAACGTGCCTCTAATGGACACACCAAACCCTGAGATCATCAGCAATGTCCCGCAGTCATCGCTTTCCTAAAGTAAAGCGAACCAGCTGATTAAACTCATGGGCAGAATCTGAATCTGCTTCCTTAAGCAACTAAAGACCATCTCAGTGATTGCTTACTCAGAGATACTCGCTGCCAAAGTCTTTTCATCCTCAAATGGACAATTAAATTAACTTTTTGTAAGTACTCAAACTTGTGTCCACTGCAGTCCAAGTTACAGAAAGTACATTTTGTGCAGAACGGTAGAAGACAAAGAGGCGCAGTAGGAAAAAATAATGTAACTGACATAAGATTCAGACGTGCACCAATGGAGTATTTATTAGTTATTTTTAAAAACAGTACTTTAAAGCATCATAAAACATTCCAGACTCTCAGAGAGGAGAGGTTTTGCAGATGATGTATTAACTCCCAGTTCAAAGCTTTAAAATGCTGCTATTGATCTGATTTTACTGCTCAGGGACGACATAAGTGATGAATTAGAACTCAGCCTCTATAAGTCTGTCATAACTCCAATTAACTGCATGTCTGTCAGGTATTGATGTTGTGTGATTAAAATGTAACTGCATGTGCTGCATGGAGGGAATCCTTCACGCAGGAGCCTGCTGCTAACCCTAACTCCCTAACCCATTTTGCTGGCATGGTTGGAGGAAAAGCTCACTACCAATCAATACAAAGTTGCTCTGAGTGATCACCTTTAGCCTAAGATGGAAGGTTTCTATCCTGAAGTGCAGTGGTCTCTTCCAGGATGACAGCGCCGAAATGAAATCGTATTTTATGTCACCAGATTGAACACCAATGAGAAATTGTGGACTGAGGTATAAGGTAATGCTTTCCATCAGCGTCATCAAACCACCAAATATGGGAAAATCTTTTGGATAAATGGTGTTTTATTCCTTCAGCAGAACTGCTTTGGTGCCCTCATGCTGTTCTTTGCAGCACACAACTCAAAAACAATTCATGTTTTCCTTTAGTTTGTCACCCATCCAACGTAATTTCTCCCACCAATTCCTTCTCCTTCAGTTGTACCGCACAGCATAATTATCTATAAACAGAAGTAATGAATTTGATTATGGTCTTGCAGGGATCCGCTTGCGTGTGTGTGCCACGGGGCTTACATGACAGTGAAGCTTCTATTGCCGGTTCCAATGAACAAAATTATTGTCAACGTCTTTGCCGAGCGTCCCGGCTTAATGTAGAATTTACTTCACCCTGACATAACGATTCCGCTGCTCTGTCCTCTTTATTTGTGTCGATATTAATTAGTCAAACTCAGCGGTTCTTCTGAAGGATATGAGCATTCAAATTAATAAGCTGAATGGAGGGCAATCAAAACTAAACGGGGAGTGGGTCTGAATATTAAATGTACAGACCAAATGGCTGCACGGCGTTGAACGGTGCTCAGGAGATAAATTCTTCTTGGCACCAGTCAGATGATGCTGCATGTTGTTTTGTTGGTTCATTTGAATATTAACTGATGCATGTTTTGGAGCTCTGGATTTATCCTACACTGATAACCCTCCTGTTGTCCTGCGGGTTAAAATTGACCCATTTTAAAGTTTGAAAATGTGTAGAAAAAAATATACTTTCACAGTGAAACTTCTGGTGTCCATATTTTCAACATTTTTGGGAAATCTGTGAAATTTTTTTGGTGAAAAAAAATAAATGTTAAAAATATTTCTTAAGAACATTCCAAAATCAATTTTTGGATTTTGGTTGGTTTTTATGTGAATGTTCTTAAAGAAAATATTAGAAGTTTTACTGATATATATGGAATCACTTTAGATATTTTTAGAATTTTTTTGGGAAGATTTTTGCTCATTTTTTGGGAAATATTTACAAGAATTTTCTTGCCAAATTTGGGGGGGGGGGGGTGTATAAAGCTTTTAAAGGAAACTTTTAAGAAATTATTGAAATTTTCTTCCTGAAGATTTTGCAAATTTTCTGAAATTCGGGGAATTTTTTTGCAGAATTTTTGATTTTTTTCATACAAGGAAACAATATTTTTTGGTGTCCGTAAATGAGGACAACGGGAGGGTTAAACAGGGTTTAGATTTGACTGAATTGATTATTTATAGAGATGGGCTCATGTGTCTGGTACATTTATGCACAAAAGAACCAACAATGGCACCTACCTCATTCTCCCATCAAAACAAAGGCAGTTATTATGGGGTAGACAGTCCATTGCACATTGAGTTGTTTTCAGTTTGTGTTCAAACACCTATTTGGCAAATCATGTCTACATAAAACATACATTTAGAGTTATATTAAGTAATTTTTTGACATTTTGGGTATAGAAACAATAAAAAAATCGCTGAAATGTGAGTAACACTTATGAGAATCGCCTTGTTGCTCAGTTCCTGTCCTCTAGATCTAAGACCAAATGTAACCTTTTAGCTCTGGCTTGTGTGGGTCTTTAGCTTGCTTAATGACTGAATGTCTATACTCCTACCTGACTCTAGTGTTTTTACCTTTGTCCTGTCTACATGGCTGCAGAATATTCATTACCACTCAGCTGTAGAGGAAATGCTCTGGCTTGTTAGTATTTATTTAAACTAGGATTGTCAAAATTGACACGTTAACATGGATTACGCCATCATCATGATTAATATGAATAAAAATATTAACGCAATTAACGCATCTGCAGCGCAGAATGACTCAAAATCCCTGAAACATCTCTGGCGCATTTCAGGGAGTTTGTCCAAGTAGGCTTGCCGTCGCGCATGCGCAAGTGGGCAGTTGATCTGGTAGGCAGAACGAAGCAACTCCACATGGAAGACGGTAAACAGCAGGAAACGACTGTTTTATCGGTCGGCCGATTAAATCGGCTGATTACAGCCCTTTTCGAAATAATTTTCATCAGCCGGAGTTTTGCGGATTAAACGCCGATATATTCTTGATTTCTCATAAACAATAAATACCGTTGAATGACGTTGCTCCGTTTAAGCTGCAGCCAGGAAACATTACAGGAGTGGGCGGAGCCGACAGGTAAGTTTATAACGAAGATGTGAACAATGAGTCAACATGTCTCCAGTTTCAGTTAAGAGAAAAAGTTAAAGATAAATGATGAACATTACTGTCTGTCTGCAGCAGCCGTCATGACGTCACTCTTAGTTTTACTTTGTCAGAAAATACTAGAACACAGAGACCCAGACTGGATCAGAAACTCACTGTGTTGTTATGGAGGAACATCAGTGTCGGACTATTTGTGACCATTATAGATTTAAAATGCAACTGTGTCAAAGATGACATGTTTTACATCTGAGAAAGAGTCTCTGGTTTTATTTTGGTTCATATGAGTCCTGACTTCATGGCAAAGAAATAATGGAGTAGAAAAAATGTCATTTAACGTTAAAGGACATCAGAGGGTTGCAGACATAATGTTTAACAGTAACTTCACTCATTATGTTGCTTATATACAGCATTTATATAGAACCTACTTCTAATCTGCAGCAACAAGAAGTACCAGACCAGATGCATTTCATAATTCATTTATAGATTGACTTTTTTTAAGGTTCTATCATTTCCCAGAGGTTTAATGCTTTGTTGCAGGTTTTTCTACTTGATAATTCCTCACTGTTGTAAAGTTTAACAAATGGCTGCAACTAACGATGAATCTATGAATCGTCTGAGCACGATACGTCATCAGAAGTGGAAGTGAGTACAATGCAACATAAATCACTGTCCGAGCGGAGTGTTGAACACGGACGGATATCCGCGCTGCATCGTGCATATACTGTATATGCAGATATTACTGCATATACAGTATATGCAGTAATATCTGCATATACAGTATGTGCAGATATTACTGCATATACTGTATATGCAGATATTACTGCATATACTGTATATGCAGATATTACTGCATATACAGTATATGCAGATATTACTGCATATACAGTATATGCAGATATTACTGCATATACAGTATATGCAGATATTACTGCATATACAGTATATGCAGATATTACTGCATATACTGTATATGCAGATATTACTGCATATACTGTATATGCAGATATTACTGCATATACTGTATATGCAGATATTACTGCATATACAGTATATGCAGTAATATCTGCATATACAGTATGTGCAGATATTACTGCATATACAGTATATGCAGATATTACTGCATATACTGTATATGCAGATATTACTGCATATACAGTATATGCAGATATTACTGCATATACAGTATATGCAGATATTACTGCATATACAGTATATGCAGATATTACTGCATATACTGTATATGCAGATATTACTGCATATACTGTATATGCAGATATTACTGCATATACAGTATATGCACGATGCAGACATTCATCGATTCATCGTTAGTTGCAGCCCTAAAACAAATACTAAAGTATTGTAAAACAGTAAAATGTTCTGCCTGTAATTCATGTCTTTGTTGTTGTAAGCATTAAGGGGCCAAAAAATAAGTTATTTTTTCCATTTTATATTTTTTAAATTCACCAGTCGATTAATCAGTTATCGGAATTTTTTTTCTGCCAAATATTGGAATCAAATCAATAAATCCATATCAGTAGGGTCCTACTAAACAGCTCACTGGCCCTCTGGTGGGAAATTTTTATACAAAAAAATCTCAAGATGGAACAGTCGACCGACATCCAGTAATATTCACACTCTGCAGGAGAGAGTTTTCTTTTTACCAAAGCACTTCCAGCTTAAAGTACCACATTAACGTGAAGTATGCATTAGTTTAATAAACACCTTAAGTACATATATATTCTCTTCTTTCTTGAGTCTGTTTGCGCATGCAAAATGAAAAGCGATTAATTTAGATAAAAAATGACTATGTAATCGTGATTAATCAAAATTAATCCACAGCAAACCTGTGATTAATCCGATTACAATTTTATTCATTTGACAGCACCAATTTAAACCCATTACAGCTGTCTTGGGTGCTTCTGAGCCCAGAAATGCAGCGTCACCGAATAATTTTGGTCGAACATTTGTATGCAGGGAGGTGAGCGCTGTTATTGAAATGGCTAAATCACTGAAGGAAACAAACTTTCCTTATGCACGATCAAAATCTTCATTCTCAGTGTTAATTGCTGCTCTCGGTTCTTGTTTTCCATCGTCAAGGAAATTTTGAAAACTATCATGGAGATGGCTGAAGGGGAGGACAATTCTGTGTGAGACGTGTACGAGAAATGGCAGATCTGGTACCTGCAAGACTGAATACATGGCTGGTAAGGGAAACATTTACCACAAATATCCATCTCCCCTGTTCTAGCTTCCCTCCACTGGCTCCTTGTCCATTTTAGAATTGATTTTAAGATTTTATTGATCACTTTTAAAGCTTGCCAGGGCCTTTCCCCTGGCTGTATTTCAGACATGCTAACCCCGTACGTCCCCTCACGCAGCCTTAGATCCTGGGGTCGGTCCTTCCTAGTCGTTCCAAAGTCGAGGCTTAAATCCAAGTGTGATTCTGCCTTCTCCATCAGGACCCCTCGGCTTTGGAGCGATCTGCCTGAGGAGATAACAGGCTTGAACAATCAGTAAATTCTTTTAACCCTCCTGTTGTCCTCATTTATGGCCACCAAAAAAATATTGTTTGCTTGTCTGAAAAAAATCCAAAAATTAAAAAAAATAAAAATTCCCCAAATTTCTGAAAATTTGCAAAACCTTCAGGATGAAAATTCCAGTAATTCCTTAAAAGTTTCCCTTAAAAGTTTTATTTAAAAAAATATATATATATATCCCCAAACTTTGGCAAGAAAATTCTTGTAAATATTTTCAAAAAATAAGTAAATATTTTACAAAAAATTCTAAAAATATCTAAAGTGATTCCGTATATATCACTTAAACTTCTAATATTTTCTTTAAGAACATTCACATAAAAATCTACCAAAATCCAGTGAATTTCACTGGATTTTGGTTAATTTTTTTGTGAATGTTCGTAAGAAACATTTTTAACATTTCTTTTTTTCCACCAAAAAATGTTCAAAAATTTCCCAAAAATGTTGAAAATGTGGACAGCAGAAGTTTCACTGTGAAAATATTTTTTTTCCCCACATTTTCAAACTTTAAAACGAGTCAATTTGACCTGCAGGACGACATGAGGGTTAAAAATACAATCAGGTTTTCAGAAAAGCTGTTTCATAGATATAGACCATATAAATGAAAGGATGTTCTGTCTTTTGGTTTCATTAAAAGGCCACCACCAGAATATCTGAGAGTGCTAGAAGTTTCATGGGATAAAAAATCAAGAATCACGAATCAAGAATCTTTTATTGTCATTGTGTTTCCATACAGCAAAATTATGACTGGTGACTCCTAGCTGTAGAAAAACATAGAAAATGGCACACTATATGCAAATAAAATCTAACTTTTTTTTTTTTTTAAATCTTCAAAAATATAAATATGTAAACAGAATTAGTGCACATGAGCAGTAGGATGAGTGTAAAGTGCAGTCCAGTGAAAGACCAGTTGTTTATTGTACATAGTGAGTCTGTTGTGTGTGCAGTGGGGAAATGGATGGACAGCTCTGGGATAAAAACTGTTTTTCAGTCTGGAGGTCAGAGTTTTTATGTTTCTGTACTATTTGCCCGAGGGAAGCAGAACAAACAGTCCATTTTTTAGGCACAGGCACAATGATGGAGGTTTTGAGGCTAACAGGGACTGTGGCAAGCTGCAGGACAGGTTGAAAATGTCCAGAAAAACTCTTGCCAGTTGGTCGGCACATGATTTCAGAGTGCGACCCGACACCCTGTCTGGTCCTTCAGCTTTGTTGGTGTTGATTCTCTTCATGGAAGAGCTCACTTGGTGCAGCTGCAGGACCAGAGACTGATGCTGTTCCTCCAGTCGGGGTAGATGAACTTCCTCTGCTGCCAGGTGTGTCAAAACGAGCATAGAATGTGTTCAGGGTGTTGGGGAGAGTGGAATCATGGATAACCAGCTGATCACTGCACTTATAGTCTGTTATGGTCCTGATGCCTCTCCACATACTTTGTGGGTTGTTATTAGCAAAATGCTCCTCAATGCGCTGTTTGTAGCTGCATTTTTCCAGCTGAATGCCCTTCTTCAGTTCTCTCCCTGCTGTAGGCCAGCTTGTCACCTGACCTGTAGGTGGCATCACAGGCTCTGAGTAGGGGCTTCACTATGCTGTCCATCCATGGTTTTTGGTTTGGGAAAACCTTGATGGTCTTTGTGAGCAGGACAACAGTACAGTAGTACAGAACTTCAGATACAACAGAACCGATGATGTGTATCCATCTAGATCTGAAAGCAAATCCAATAAGTAACACTGACACCGCTAAGAGTTTTCTAAATCAATAGAAGGATCTTAAAATCAATTCTAAAGCAGACAGTCATACTTTAGAATTTTAACTCATCGGAATTCTAAAAACCAGTTAAAAATTCAATGTCTTCAAAATTTGCCGTCAAAAAAATTTGATGTTTAAAACAATTTTGGCCAAGATCGATTATTTACGCCTAAGTCCCCTGGATGTGAACATCGAGGTTTTTTGATGGAGAATTTTGAAGACATTGAATTTTTAACTGTTTTTTTAATTTTGATGGGTTAAATTCAGGCATAAAAATTCACACACATAATTTTGATGCAAAAAAATTCAATATTAGAAATTCAGCAGCTTTTAAAATCCAGAATCTGATGAGTCTGATTTGCTTCCATATGCTATGTCTTACTGATTGTTGACAAGTGACTGTGCTGTGACAGTGGTAATGTTGCATCACTGCAAAAAGGTTCTGGATTCAAACCTTCTTCTCAGCTATGGCCCTCTGTGTGGAGTTTGCATGCCCTCCCTGTACTTGCATGGCTTTTCCCCTGGGTGTTTTAGCAACTGCCGATTGTAAATCATGGTTTTGAAGCTTTATGTGGTGGCTCCAGCCTATAACCATCCTGGCAGAGCCTGACGCTGCCCAGTCTGACTCACTGGATGTATATCGCAGGTATAAGTCTGCCATTGGCCGAGCATTTCACGCTGCTTTCTCTTCCCCTTCTGCTAACGACCGTTTCAAAAAACCCTTCACGACAAGAAACAATGGCTACATCTGTACATCAGCCTACGCATTGAAAATTTGAAGCATTTCTGAAAGGTTCGTATCGTGCAGTGGTTCCCCTTTACTGGTTGATTACCTGTTTTAACGGCTGTGATCACCTCTCTGCATAGAAGTGTTCCACCAAAACAATTCACCTGTCACCCTTCTGAGTCGTTATATTTCTCCTATAGGAGGATGAAAGCATGCTGTTGATTGTGTTTAGGTATTCTGTGGTCACATGAGCTCTGCTTGTTTTTAGATTGAGTGCTGATATGTAGAAAAAGACTCAGTAAAAGCATTTTCAGCAAGAACTACCCGGTTCCTTGTTGCACTGCAGCTCTCATCACTTTCAGATGCTGCTGTTTCTTTCATTTGTATTATTGTATGTTTTTTTAAAAAGTCATCATTGGCTTTGCTTTTTCTCGTTATGCCTGGTCAGTAAAACCTGGCCTCTATTCAGGGAAGTGAAAATTGTGACCCTCATGACCTTGTGAGCTTGTATAAAATAATCAAATGTTGCAACTACCTGATAACACAATGTATATGCTTGAGCCCGGTCAGGAATCCATAATTCAGCAGCTTTTCAGAAATATGGCTCATCAGTATGATAATACATATGAGTGGAGAAAGAAAAATCTCTTCAAAACAACAGTGGAACTGCACTGGTGTACGGTGGTGAGATTAAAAGGCTAAAATCAGAAGAATTATAAACAGACTTGGTCAGTTATTCTTGACTTTGTATTTAGAGAAACTGTGTCGGCTGTTGTTAGCTGTTGATTACTTGCATAGTTTGTGTGAATACAAAAATGGCCAGAAAGCAGTGCAAGATCACTAGAAAGTGGTGCAAAATGACCAAAAAGTGACACAAAATGACCATAAAACGACGCAAAATAACCAGAAAATGATGCAAAATAACCAGGAAAGGGTGCAAAATGACCAGAAGGTTATGCCTGATGGCCAGAAAGTGATGTAAAATGACCAAAAAGCGACACAAAATAACCAGGAAATGATGCAAAATAACTAGAAAATGGTGCAAAATGACCAGAAAGTTATGCAAAATAACTAGAAAGGGGTGCAAGATGACTAGAAAGTGATGCAGAATGACCAAAAAATGGCACAAAATGATCAGAAAGGGATGCAAAATAACTGGAAAGTGATACAAATGGCCTGAAAGTGACACGAAATTATCAGAAAAGATGCAAAATAACAGGGAAAGGGTGCAAAATGACTAGAAAGTTACATCAAATGGCCAGAGAACGATGTAAAATGATCAAAAAGTGACGCAAAATGACCAGAAAATGAACAAAAAAGCTGGAAAGTACTGCAAAATGACCAGAAAACAATAGAAAATATTCAGAAAGTGGTGCAAAATGGCCAGAAAGTGAGACAAAATGACCAGAAAATGATGCAAAATAACTGGGATAGGGTGCAAAATGACCAGAAAGTTATGCAAAATGGCCAGGAAATGATACAAAATAACCAGAAAAGGGTGCAAAATGACCAAAAAATGACACAAAATGACCTGAAAGTGACGCAAAATAACTGGAAAGTGATGCAACTGGCCAGAAAATGATACAAAATGACCAGAAAAAGATGCAAAATAACCCAGAAAGGGTACAAAATGACTAGAAAGTTACACAAAATGGCCAGAGAGTGATGTAAAATGATCAAAAAGTGGCACAAAATAACCAGAAAGTTACTCAGATCAGAAAGTGACACTTTTTTTGTAGCAAAAGCCTGCTTCTTAGATTTACAGATTCTAGTTTTTGTAATCATTATTTTCTCAGTTAATCTAATATTCCAGAGAACAAGCTAATGTAGCATGTGGGACCTCAGTGGTATCAGCAACAAGAGCATAAAACAGGACGTAATAAAAGTCACTGCAGCATGATGGACGACTGCAGAACAACAGCCGTCTTCTGCTGTCAGCTCAGATGTGGCTGCATGGAGGCTGCATGGAGGCTGGATGTGTGCAGTGGGATTCTGGTTGTGTTCAGCTGCTCTTTCACACTCCAGGGTGCCAACCAGATAATGACAATATTCTTTAACATCATGATTTCTGCTGCTTAACCAGTTCCTTTTGTGGCTGAGATATCATCTTTTCTATCTTCATCTATCTTATTTCCTCCCAACAGAAATAAATACACAAATAATGTGTTGCAACTTCCCGACAGTTTGATTTTTATTTTTTAGGGACCCATCTGCTGCTGGCCGGCGGGTTGAGAGGGACAGAAGAGGTTGTAGATTAACCCTCCTGTTGTCCTCATTTATGGCACCAAAAAATATTGTTCCCTTGTCTGAAAAAAATTCAAAAATTCAGCAAAAAATTCCCCAACTTTATAAAAATGTGCAAACTCTTCAAGAAAAAGATTCCTTAGAAGTTTCCCTTAAAAGTTTGTAATTTTAAATCCCCAAATTTGGCAAGAAATAAAAATTAAAAAAATAATAAAAAATAAAAATTGTAAATGTATTCAAAAAAAATCCTAAAAATATCTAAAGTGATTTCATATATATCAGTAAAACTTCTAATATTTTCTTTAAGAAAATTCGCATAAAAATCAACCAAAATCCAGCGAATTTTTGGATTTTTTTCAGACAAGGAAACAATGGTTTTTGGTGCCTGTAAATGAGGACAACAGGAGGGTTAAGGCACATTTTTAACATTTCTTTTTTTCCACCAAAAGTTTTCAAAGATTTGCCAAAAATGTTGAAAATGTGGACATCAGAAGTTTCACTGTGAAAATGTATGTTTTTTTTCCACATTTTGAAACTTTAAAACGGGTCAATTTGACCTGCAGGATGACGTGAGGGTTAACATTCAGTGTTAGTCTGCAATGTAGAAAATAATACAAAGCCTTGAATGAGATGGTGTGTCCAAACTTTTGCCTGGTAGTGTGTATTATTATATATTTAAGCCTGCAAAAAAAAAGAAGTCATTTGAAAAGCTGTCAGTAAATCATTGTGATGTCATCACAACTTGAAGAAGAAAAAAAACAGTGCGGTTTAAGGACTTCCTCAAACGTTTCACAAGAACGAGATAAATGATAAACGACAAGCACATTCAGGCTGAGACTCACACCCTCATAACGCTGCTTCAGTAACCTTCAGGAGACACGATGGAAGCTGGAGAGGCGGTTTACACGTTGGTGGAAGCGCTCATCGCTGTCAGCTGCTGTCTCGGTAACTTGCTGGTTGTTTTGGCTCTGTGGACCAGTAAAAGCATTCGGCAGCCCACGTACTGCCTCATCGTGTCTCTGGCCGTGGCTGACTTCATGGTTGGCTGTGTGGCCATACCGCTGGCTGTCGTCGTGGACGGACGAGTGGAGACTTCGTTCCACGCTTGTCTCTTCATCAGCTGTGTGGTCGTCCTGCTGACTCTGGTTTCAGTCCTGTCTCTTCTGGCGATTGCAGTGGACCGTTACCTGCGGGTCTACATCCCTCTCAGGTGAGACGCCAGGCATGGCTTTGCAACTTCTGTTCTGCACCGTAAAAAATGTTTGTACATTTTACGGTGAAAAACTGTCAAACCATGATGGTAAAAATCTGTAAACTCTGAAACAGTTTGATGCCATTTATATAACACTGAATCACCATAAACCGGTTAATCAGGAGAAAAATGTGTTTTTTAGACTTTTTTTCTCTTGAAAAAATACATTTCCTGACTCCGCACAGTTTTTAATTAAAAAATGCCATGATGTGTGTAACAATACTGTAATTTTTACATTTAATTCTTGAAAAGAAGTTAAATGTACATATTGTACTGGTAATGGAAACATGCTGCAATATTTATAACAAGTAACATGATAATGTAAAAAAATACAGTTTGTTCCGGCCAAATTGATGTACTTTTGTGTTCATAACGGACATATGCTTTAATATTTATGACAGCTTTAACCACAATTTTTGCTAAAAAGACACATATTAAATGTTAAATACACTAAATATTGTGATATTAATGGAAAAATGCTGTAATATTTATGTAAATTTTCACATTTTTAAAGGTTAAAACTTTTTTTTTCAGAAAAATATGGAATGAAGCACGTTTTAAAACTCTAAAATCAACAATGTCAATACATTTCTTTACCGTAAACACAGAAAATGTTTTACCATAATTTTACGGTAGCATTCTGGCAAATCTGGCATTCTTTTTTTTTTTTTTTTTTTTAACAGTGTGACCCTGTTTAATGGCTCGCGCTTCTTTCCATTTTAAATGCTACTTTGCATGTTTTTACACTGGTCAGAATGCACATTTTACATCACCAATAGCCGCTGTGTTTCTTCATAGGTATAAAAGGACTGTAACCCAGAGACATTCTTATCTGGTGGTCGCTGCATGTTGGCTTGGTTCAATACCACTGAGTTTCACTCCCATGCTTGGATGGTACAACCACAAAAACCTGCCCGAGTCTGTCAATTCTACATTTGTCTGCCAGTTTATCGCCGTCATCCCCATGTCTTATCTGGTGTATTTCAACTTCTTCCTCTGCACCTTGACACCTCTGTTGGTGATGACTGCGTTGTACAGCTACATCTTCTGTTCTATTCGAGGAAACCTTCGCGAGAAACCAGGCAACGTTACCCCAAAGCAGTCCCAGAACTACCTGAAGAAAGAGAGGCAGCTTGCAGGATCTCTGTCGCTGGTCTTGGCTCTGTTTGCACTGTCCTGGCTCCCTCTCCACTTCATGAACTGCGTCGCTTACTTTGGTAAAGTAGACGACGTGCCGAAGTCAGCGTTCCACGTGGGCATCGTGCTCACTCACGCTAACTCAGCTGTCAACCCGGTTGTATACGCGTTCAAAATACAAAAAATCAAGACGGCGTATCTGAGGATCTGGAGACAATATTGTTCATGTGCGGCAGAAAGTCAAGGATCTCAGTCAAGCCAGACGACAGACAACAATCCCAGCAGCAACATGAACAGTGGGACCAACGATGACTGAAGGCAGATTTACTTGTTAGTGTCTCGATGTTTTCAAGTTTGACTGATAAAATGTTTAACCCTCATGTCGTCCTGTGGGTCAAAATTGACCCAGTGTGAAGTTTGAAAATGTGGCAAGAATATATATTTTCACAGTGAAACTTCTGATGTCCACATTTTCAACATTTCTGGGAAATCTCTGATCATTTTTTGGTGGAAAAAAGAAATACTAAAAATATGTTTCTTAAGAACATTCACAAAAAAATTTTTTTGTGAATGTTCTTAAAGAAAGTATTAGAAGTTTTACTGATGCATATGTAATCACTTTAGATATTTTTAGGATTTTTTTGGAAGATTTTTATTCATTTTAAAAAAAAATATTTACAAGAATTTTCTTTTCTTTTTTTTTTTAGATCAAACTTTTAAGGGAAACCTCTAAGGAATTATTGGAAAAATATATATTTTCATAGTGAAAACTTCCACATTTTCAACCTTTTTGGAAAATTTTTGAACATTTTTGGTGGGAAAAAAAGAAATTTAAAAAAAAAAATGTTTCTTTAAGAACATTCACAAAAAAATCTACCAAAATCCAGCGAATTTAGATTTTTTTTCCGAATGTTCTTAAAGAAAATATTAGAACTTTTACTGATATGTATGGAATCACTTTAGATAGTTTTAGGATTTTTTTGGAAGATTTTTATTCATTTTTTGAAAATATTAACAACTTTTATTCTTAAAAATTTTTTACAATTTTTTATTTCTTGATAAGTTTGGGGTTTAAAAAAAACTTTTAAGGGAAACTTTTAAGGAATTTTCTTCCCGAAGGTTTTGCAAATTTTCTCAAATTTGGGAAATTTTTTTGCAGAATTTTGGGATTTTTTTTTCAGACAAGGAAACAATATTTTTTGGTGCCTGTAATTGAGGACAACAGGAAGGTTAAACACATTTGATGCCTGGATAAATCTAACCTAACGCTATTTTTTCATTGATAAAAGCACACACAGATGCAGTAGACAAATGCTCTGTTGATTGCATGTGTCTGCATGTATTGCGAAAACTGTCGTGGAGGAAAAGAGCAACTTCCACTCGTCTTGAAAGCTGCAGGTTTTGCACCGAGTTTCATATCACTGTTCTTTTTCTGTTTTTGTTCCAGTTTCAGATCTTCATTTCAACCAAAAATGCACTTGATCTTAGAAATTCACTGTCCTTAAAACCAACGCGTTTCTTTTACACTAAACACATCTAAGCTAGATCTGCATCTGGAAATGTAAACCACAACATCCTCCTTGCAAAGATGAATTTTATTTTGCGTTTTTTTCTCACTGTAGCAGGTATGTGTTAAGTTGGCTCTATTGCATTATTGTTTGTAATATTTTGTTCCCTGTGTAAATAGAAATAGACACACATTTCAACACAGTCTCATACAATGGAACCGCAGTGTGGTTGACTCAACAAAGAGTTGAGTCAACTAGTCAGTTTCAACAAGCACTGAACCATGAGAGTTTTTATTGTAAAGTTGTACACATGTCCAACTACTTGGTGCTCCAACAGAATTACCAAGTGACAGAAATTACACTCTATAAACTTGATCTGTGCTGGTTTATCTATAATAAGCAAACTGGATAGTAAACTTGAATTGAGGAACAAACCCGCTCTAAAAACCTGTTAATGTCATTTAACCCTTGTGTCGTCCTGCGGGTCAAAATTGACCCGTTTTAAAGTTTGAAAATGTGGGAAAGAATATATATTTTCACAGTGAAAATTCTGATGTCCACGTTTTCAACATTTTTGGGGAATTTTTGAACATTTTTGGTGGAAAAAAAGAAATGTTAAAAATGTTTCTTAAGAACATTCACCAAAAATTGTTGGTTGATTTTTTAAAGAAAATAGAAGTTTTTCTGATATATATGTAATCACTTTAGATATTTTAAGGATTTTTTTTGGAAGATTGTTACTCATTTTTAAAAAATATTTACGAAGATTTTCTTGCCAAATTTGGGGGATTATTTTATTTTTTGACAAAACTTTTAAGGGATGCTTTTAAGGAATTATTGGAATTTTCTTCCAGAAGGTTTTCCAAATTTAAAGTTTGAAAATTTTGGGGAAAAAAAATTTACAGTGAAACTTCTGATGTCCACATTTTTAACATTTTTGGGAAATTTTTGAACATTTTTTGGTGGAAATAAAATAAATGCTAGAAAAAAAATTCTTTAAGAACATTCAGAAAAAAGCAACCAAAATCCAGTGAATTTTGCTGGATTTTGGTTAATTTTTTTTCTGAATGTTCTTAAAGAAAATATTAGAAGTTTTACTGATATATATGGAATCACTTTAGATATTTTTAGGAATTTTTTTTGCAAGATTTTTACTCATTTTTTGAAAATATTTACAAGAATTTTCTTGCCAAATTTGGGGGATTTTTTTAAAAATAAAACTTTTAAGGGAAATTTTTAAGGAATTATTGGAATTTTCTTCCTGAAGGTTTTGCAAATTTTCAGAAATTTGGGGAATTTTTTTGCTGAATTTTTGGATTTTTTTTCAGACAAGGAAGCAATATCTTTTGGTGCCTGTAAATGAGGACAACAGGAGGGTTAAAAGACAGTTTTTAGACGAGGAATACAATGAACAAACACCAAACTGTCTCGTAGGATTTCACATGTAGGGCTGTGTTAATCACAGCGTGTTCAGATTTGCCACCAACCTAAAATCTTGACTTCATCATCTCTCTTTATGCATCATTAGCCTCACTGACATGTATTTCGATGCCATTCTACACAAACTTCTCTCATACCTGTGCAAGTATATTTCACTGCTCATTTTCCAAACTTTACAAGACAGAGATGATAAAGAAGGCTTTAGTGCTTTCTGCTGCAGCTGTCTGAAATAATTTGCAGAAGGAAATTGGAGAACTTGGTACTCCAAGCTAAATTCAAGGCTTTTGTAACCTTTACGTTAAATGATTTCTTTACTTACTGTGTCTGATTGTAATTAATTACAGATGTCTTAATACTGACACTTACTTGTTTTGTCCCTTTTTCCCCAAACCTTTATACAGTTGTCCCCTGGTTTTAGTATTTTTTTACTTGCACTTCTTTGCCAAATTGTAAGGATTTCCTTGTTAAAATAAATAGAATAAAAATACTTGTACATTTACTTGTATTTCTTGTATCAATTTTGCATGAGCTTTTAAGAAACATTTGCTGACACGTGACAGGACATGCCTGCACACTCGATTCAGGATTTCAGACACATCATTCCATTCAGGTTCCTAAAAGTTTCTTTCATTTCCTTAATTTTAGAATTGCCAGCACAAACACAAATAGAGCAGGTGTGACTGAAGTCACATGGGACTGTATTTGATGTTTATTAATGCTTTTAGGCCATATTTACTTGCTGCCCATTTTAACCCTCGTGTCGTCCTGCGGGTCAAAATTGACCTGTTTTAAAGTTTGAAAATGTGGAAAAAAATACATTTTCACAGTGAAACTTCTGATGTCCACAATTTGAACATTTTTCGGAAATTTTTGAACATTTTTTGGTGGAAAAAAAAATGTAAAAAAAATGTTTCTTTATTAACATTCATAAAAAATTCAACCAAAATCCAGCGAATTTTGCTGGATTTTGATTTAAAAAAAAAAAAGTTGCACACTCTAATATTTTGTTGGACTGCCTTTAGCTTTGGGTATGGCACACATTTGCTGTTTCATCATTTTGGTGAGCTTCTTCAATGTCACAGCATTTATTTCTGTCCAGAGTTGGATTAATTTTCTGCCAAGACCTTGTATTGATGATGGGAGAGTCGGACCGCTGTATGAAGTCTTCTCCAGAACATCCAGAAGATTCTCAGTGGGGCTGAGATCTGGACTGTATGGACAGTCCATTAGTGAAAATGACGTCTCATGCTCCCTGAACCACTTCTTTGCATTGTGCATGTGAAAATGCTGCGAGTTCTACTGTCGATTTCCTGCGATCATCTAAGAGTTTGTTAGAACCACATTTGTACCTGGAAGATGATGGTTCTCCACTATCCTTCAGGTTTTAATAATTCGTTGGACAGTTCTTAACCTGATTTTAGTAGTTTCATCTCCTTAGTTGTTTTCTTTGCTTGATACAGGCCAATAATTTGACCCTTCTGAGACAGATTAACATCCTTTCCATGACCACAGTATATGTCTTCCAACATGGCTGTTTAAGAAATGAGAAGCTCCTCACTGCATCAGCTAGGGTTAAATAACTGCTATAATTATCCAGTGGAAGGCTCTTATCTATTTGTTTAGTTAAGTCCAGGTGGCGACTTTGTTTCTGGACAGGCAGTGTAGTTTATTGTCATTTACAAACCAGCACTGACGACCAAAATGTGTTCTAAATCAATTTATTTCATTTACCCAAAGCTGGTAAACTTCAGAACAACTCTCTTTGCAGTCTGCATCTAAATAGGATGTGACACCGAATTCTACTTTCAAATGCCTAAAACGCTCTCATTTCCTATTTCTGGATATGCAAGTCTTAAACTGTTGCTCTTTTGTCAGGATTATCAAACTAATTTACCATCAGTCTAATGGCAGTCCTCTAATTTGACTGTAGAATGATAAAATTATGGTTTTGAATCATGTATCAGATTATGTCTTCAATTCTAAATTGTCAAAACAGTAGTGAATGAACTTTAATTTTCAGTATTGTCATCAGTCCTTCATAAATTGTTCATAGAAAACAAAGGTACACAAATCATTTCCAAAGTGATGTTTGTCTTCAGCCACAAGATGGCATCAGAGTGTCTCTGTCGTCCCTCTCATCACTGAGTGAGCTTCATCCCAAGCACTCATTGTACCTCTCAAGGAAGGTAATAGACTGTATAGTTATCACCTGAATAGGATTTACTCCATCCCACAAACTATACAACCTACTACCTCACCTTGCTAGGCTCAACTTCGAGCACAAATTTACAACCTTCAAAGCAAGACTTTGGTCGTTGTGTACCAACTTCAGAACATGTCACAGTAGACCAGTTCCACTGTTGCATCTTGTAAAACTGTAGAGTCTTTGTTGTGTCTGCAGTTTCATCTCAACAGCTGTGGGTTAAGTTCTTTGTTTCATGTGGTATTTACTCAGTCTTTGTGTTCTTTTTATCCACAGAGCTTCCCTTGCACGTACCGCCTTCGGCATCATGGAAGATTAACCTGTTTCCTTCGGAAAGACAGTAGATTGTATAGTTATCTCAAAAGGAGGACATGAACCCCACAACTATTCAATCTACTACCTCAGCCTTAAGGACAGATAGTTGTGCAGGTAGCAGTGGAGGCTTGCTGGTTGAACTGTGAGACACAAATAAAGACAGAGTATTTAGATGTCAGCATTTACTGAGAACAAATGGCGATCAAGTTCAGCCTAAGTAAAGGTTTAATGCCACACCTTGTCATTTCAGCTATGGTGTTTTTCAAATATTTTCTTGTGACTGATGAACATTTTAGCATTTATTGTGATTTCTTTAGTAGTGAACTACCAAAAACTAAGCATTGAACCACATTATTCAAACACACCCCAATCAGAACTGTTAGCATGTTTGAGTAACAGCTTTGCCTTCCAGGAATAGTTTAATCTTTAGACTCATTACAGTGTAATCTGAGCTGTAAAATCAAGGCTCAATTCACTGTAGTGCTAATGTGTTTATGGAAGCGATAGATAGTATCTGACCACGTGCGTGAATGACTGGTGAAAATCATTCTGCTAATTGGCTCGTACTGGAAATGGGGAAAAAAAAATTGATCAGGTCCAAAATATAAATACATCGCTGTCACCACAGAAAGCAACTTGTGCAACCCTGCGAGGTAAAAATCACTTACTTCCCGAGAAACTGGCACAGAATGTAGGGTGATGATGCCAAGAATTAGTCCCCGTTTTATTCTAGAATTGACCTTTCCACATCCAGACAGGCAGAAAAAACTAGCTCAGTTTAAACTCGTCTTTCCTCGGCTCCGTCACTTCACATCCCTACAAACCAGAGAATAATGCAAAGGAAAGGTGGAAAAATAGAAAATGGCAGAACCTCAGCCATTTTATGAAGTTGTCCCAACATCTGTGGTGCAACCTGTTAACTGCCTCCTCCTTGGACTCCCCATCTATAAGCTAGACTCTTTATGTTGTCCTTATGTTGGCGTAGGAAATATAAAGGGCAACTTAAGGAAATTGCTTGTTTATAACAGATTTCAGAGTTAAGTTGGATTCACAAATGTATGCCAAAAAATCCTGTTACTTTTTTTGTTTTTGCTTGACGTTTTAAATTGTGGAACTGAAGGTCTGACTTTGGAAAATTGCCCTTTTTGCTTGGTGTGAAAGCCACTTCAAGTCTATTGAAAACGAAGTCTGTTTACTGTGCCAGCTCAAGTCTGGGACACAAGCTGGGTAGAGCCATCCCAGTCCAGACTCAGCCCTGCTTTGGAGGGGAAGACTGAAGCCAGACAGTGTTATGGTAGACGGCGATGGTCAAACCCATGTAAAAGGCCGAGACGCTTTGCATAAATTAGCATGTGAACCACCGCGGCTGAAAAGCGGCTGGGCTGTTCATTAACATTCTGAATTCCTCTTTGGCCCAATTAATGGCGACAGTGATTGAAATGTTTTGGCAGGCTGTGTGGCTGTGGTGGCAGGGCAGGCTCACTGGGGCAGAATGAAAAGGCACTGAGGGCATCAGAGTGAGAGGCCTGAACTGAGAAGCTGAATTAATTAGACAATAAATGGTATCAAACTCTTCTAACATGCTAGCCAATGCAGAGCAAACGGAGCGGAGGCAGGAGTTAAGACCAGCGAAATGGTGTTCTACGGACAGATTGGTTGTGGCGACAGACTGAGATTAATAGCTTCTGGATTTATTTATAGTAATTGTAGGAGCCAATGAGCATGCTACATTATAAATAGGAACCAATCTTTGTCCGGGCAGGTGTTCCACCCGGAAGGAAAAACAGTTTTGACCACTGAAGAAGCCGCTGAAGAAGCCGGTAATAGTGAATTGTTTGTTTTAGATAAAGACTGTTGAACTGCAATTGTTTGGAGCAATAAATGCACAGATTATTGGAACGCGAGCATTTGTTTCGGGCTCTCTTCATCAGATACGGTAAAGTTTGTCGGCGTGTCAACTTTTTAAGTCCTGGTGAAGCACCCCAGGGCTTCAGCCACTGGCTTAGCCTCTACAGTAATATTGTACCAAAGGAAATACGATTCAAAACTTGCTTAGTATCGCACATGGTCTTTTCATTTTTGGTCCAGTCAGTCAATATGACATTGCATCATGATTTGTCTCTCTAAGATTAACCCCATCATAAAACAAAATGCTCATATTGCTTTATTAAAGTGGCCAACC
Source organism: Amphiprion ocellaris (assembly GCF_022539595.1). Taxonomy (NCBI): domain Eukaryota; kingdom Metazoa; phylum Chordata; class Actinopteri; family Pomacentridae; genus Amphiprion; species Amphiprion ocellaris. The sequence goes on from NC_072770.1 coordinate 36,803,632, forward strand.
TCTTTGAAGCATCTGTTCTCCTAATGGATGCTAAAATGGCTGGTTTGGTTTGGTTTGAAGCTAAACTGCTGTGTAAAGGAGCCAAATGTAGTTGTGCTAACAAGATTTACAGCAGTTATTTCTTCCTACATCTGGAAGACATAAATTCACAATCTATTGTCAAGCCTCCAATGAGAGGAAAATGTCTGCTCTGTTGTGGATCCATAATTTTAATGTTAGACTCAATCACAACAATCAACACATCGCTGTTGAGGATATTTGTTACTACTTCAGATAGACATGCCCAGAACAGCTCATCTTACCGAATCTATTCATCATATTAAAGATACCTGTGTTGGCAAATCCTCAGTAGCCAGACAAGTGAGCATTTAGTAAATGAAGGTGTAAAAAAATATACCCATTACAAACTGGCGCTGATCCACGATGATCGGCAGAATGCGGGGGATGACTGTGAGGGAAAAGACTGGGGTTGGTTCTCTTAACGTAGCTCTCGCCAATGCTTTGGTGCCGAGAAATGGGCATTGTCTGCCCGCCAAGCCGAATCCCAATGAGACAAAAGTGGGTGATGTGGTGGATGCGGTGTGGCAGAACCCATCACCGGGTGGGGAGGGAGGAGAACGTTGGCAGCCGAGCAATGAGAGGATGCCATGTCAGAGAGGGGGCATGATGCCACACAATAAGGTCCGGTGGCGTAGTTCACTGCCAGACGCTACACAAGTGTAGAGAAAGGTCCATTGTTCCGTAGGCAGACTTTGTCCATGTGTTGGACGAGTGCTTATGTCTTGGACAAGGTTTCAGTCTCATCATCTGCGATGCATCCTGATTTTGTTTAATAAACCCGGGTCACAGGAGCTTACATCCATCTGGTGAGCAGCAACACTCGCCGTCTTGATGTCTGTATTTAGAACATCATTTCTAAACGATCCTTGTCAATGGAACATCGAATCACACTGGAAAAAATGCCCCTCTCAAAACAAGAAAAAAAAATTATTTCAAAGAACTTTTACCTTGAAATAAGTGAAGAAATCTGTCAATAGAACAAGTGAAAAATGGCTTGGTAAGATTTCTTGAAGTAAGATGTGATATTTACAATATTGAGATCTTAAAATTAGCTGGGAAAACTTATTTTAAGCTCTATTTTACCGGGATTGTCAAGCTTAGGTGTCTTAAAATAAGCCAGAAATGCTAAAAAATAGCAGTTTTTCACAAAAAATAGATTTTTGCTTTCATGTAACCTCCTAATTTGAGATGTATTAACCCTCCTGTTGTCTTCATTTACAGGCACCAAAAAATATTGTTTCCTTGTCTGAAAAAAAATCCCAAAAATCAGCAAAAAAATTCTTGAAATTCCTGAGAATTTGCAAAACCATCAGGAAGAAAATTCCAATAATTCCTTAAAAGTTTCCCTTAAAAATTTTATTTTAAAAAATCCAAACAGTGTAGCCAGCCCACAATAGACCACTTTTCAAGACACGGAAAATGCTTGAGTTTACAAAAAGTCTTAACCCCTTGAGACCTGAATTTATTTACAATTAAATTTAAAAAAACATTTTTTTTGCGTTTTTTTGCTTTCCAACTCATGCTAAGATAAGTGGAGATTGTTAGCCATTTTAATCCTATGATGGGAACAGTGCCGCTCCCATTGTACAGGCGCTCTTTAAATTACTGTAACTCCTCAACCATTTGCACTAGAGAGAAAATTCAACGGTTCCTGAAAGAAGAGAAGATGCACTTTACAGGGTATTATGGAAAGTCAAAGAAACCACGTGCAACGACGTCCATCACAAAATCCCATGGGAGCGGTGCCGCTCCCGTTTCACAAGTATTATAAAATTTAAATGTTTCTAAATATTTATTGTAGTTCATATTTTACATGTTTGTTGTCTAATATTTTGTTCATGTTCAACTCCAGTTCCTAATTTAGTAAAATCCTGAAAAATCCAAGTCAGTTTTTTGTTTTTTTCCACTTTAAACTATTGCTACATTGTCTAAACACATAGTTTATGTCAGATATTGCCAGATATTGAAAGCTTAGGTTGTTCTGGAAAAAAGGGTAAAAGCAATCACTCATAGTCTGATTTCTGACTCTTTTACAGCCCAAGTAAAAAAATCCAGGCGGCCTGTATGGCCCTTGGGTGTTAAAGGGTTAATTTGTCTATTGCACATAGAACAGATATATAATAATAATAACAGATATATAAAAATTAGGTCCCACTCCGACCAGTCCTATGAGAAACCAGTGCTTGAAAAAGGTTGCGAGGTCCATATTGAATATGCACAAACCAGCGTTAAGGGAATAGATACGCTATGTCGCCTGCAGTCTGAATGAAAGTGGTATGTTGTGAATTAGCGACAATAGGCGTCAAAGGGTTAAAATGTTGAACATAATCGCTATAACTGGACTTAGAGTTTGCAATAATCTGTGAATGTTGTAGACAGATGAGAAATGCAGACAAATCTAAATGAAACAAAACATTTTTGCTGTTTAAGTTCACATATATGTCTATTAATCTATTCAGTCGTCAACCAAAACTAATTTGAACTGAAAAACTTTGCTTATCGTCTCAAATATTGCTATTTGACAAAAATTAATTACACAGCCTGTAACTGATCGGGTCATTTTTTAAATCGCGTCCCACCACTACTTTGTCTATACAGTCTGAAGAGAATTGTGTGGGAAAAAATAACATCTTTGTACTTTTAACCCTCGTGTCGTCCTGCGGGTCAAAATTGACCTGTTTTGAAGTTTGAAAATGTGGGGAAAAAAATATTTTCACAGTGAAACTTCTGATGTCAACATTTTCAACATTTTTGGGAAATCTTTGAACATTTTTTGGTGGAAAAAAAAGAAACGTTAAAAATGTTTCTGAAGAACATTCCCCCCCCAAAAAAATCAACCAAAATCCAGTGAATTTCGCTGGATTTTGATTGATTTTTTACTCATTTTTTGAAAATATTTACAAGAATTTCCTTGCCACATTTTTTTTTTTTTAAATAAAACTTTGAAGGGAAACTTTTAAGGAATTATTGGAATTTTCTTCCTGAAGGTTTTACAATTTTTTATAAATTTGGGGAATTTTTTTTGCTGAATTTTTGGATTTTTCTTCAGACAAGGAAAGAATATTTTTTGGTTCCCGTAAATGAGGGCAACAGGAGGGTTAATGGCTGGTTTTAGTCAGAGTTGGCGGCTTGATTTTGGTACAGTGACTGTGTGAAAGTTTACACGATCGCAGAGCCACATTTTACAGTTTGTTTAGTAAATTGTTGTCACATGTGGACGTTTTCTGAAACCTGCCCATCTATTGTTCCACAAAGATTCCAACTACTTTGAAGACCCTGACTTGGCCATCCAAAGAGAACTCTCACGGCTTTTCCTCCAAACTGGGATGTTTTCAAGTGGCAGTTTATGTAAAAGTCGATGGTCAAAAGAGCTGGATGGAGTGCTGTTTATAGGCCTCGCTAAAACGTGTGCAGCGCAGTGTGACCTGATAAAAACAGCAACCAGAAAGAGACTTTGATCCTGGTAACCGCAGAGTCGCTCCAACCGTGGGGAGGAGAGAAGCACAAATAGCGGAGGATATGACTTTCCAAACAACATGTCATCAGCAGCACAGCAAGTTCATCTGAGGAGAGCCGGAGGGGGGCTGAGGGGTGGAGGTGGAGGAAATAAGTTCATTTTCTCTCTCCCTGCCCTGCCTCTCTGCGTCCTCCCACTTCTTTTTCTTCATTCACCCTGCTGTTATCACACACTCAAACCCTGAAAACAAAAGCACACACAACTACACGACAAGAAACCACGCATGCCAAAGTGTTTGCAGCGTGGCTTCGCGAGTATAATCTGTAAAGGAAGCTGATTTTTTTGCTTGTTTGTTTGTTTCTTGTGCATTTCACCAGTTTGAATAGTGATGTTTTTGCGGTTAAAACAAACAAACAAAACAAACCAAACATGCTGCATGTGGAAACCGAGGCCCTGCAATCTCATAATACGAGCGCCTTCGTGTGTAGAACAGAGCTTGGAACGAAGGGATCTGGTTTGTGCTGGTTTCTGAACTGGTCTATCAAACAGCGGGACTCAAGAACACTTAAGGAAGGATCCAGTCAGAATACATGACATGAAAACCGCGTATTTTTTCAGATTCTTCTTCAACCCACGTGTGATACTTGGTCGTTTTTGACCGATATTTGATGTCGCCTCTGGTTGTGGATTTGTGCACCTACGTAGTAATTCAGAAAGGGCTGAATGCCTTTTATTGCAGGCAATTTCCTGTTTGAAACTATCTGTAATAATCGCTTTTGATGGGGTGAAGTAAGCTTTCTTCAAACCGCTGCAGTTGCCGGGTCTTTAGGCTGTTGACTTGTAAATTCGACCAAAAACGCCGCATTTTTTCACTACAGTCTTGCTCTTTGAGGGGCAGTAACGCCACCGTTAAAATTTCTTCTTAATCCGGACATGTGTTTTAATCGACGTAAACAGACTTCTCATTACAGTAAACATGTACAAACAGCACCGAACTGCATCGTTTGAAAACTAAACCCCGGCGTGTCTGGATGGAACAGAAACGGTGGAGGTTTAGGCGTCGTGTTCAGTGCAAGCAGAGGAGACACGTGTACAGTGTGGAAGGTGACAGCAAAAGAAGTGTGAAAGTGCAGCAGACACGAATACATGGAGGCTCGAGTGGAAAAAAAAGAGACATATCAAGGCCCGAACAGAAGCAGAATCAAAAATAAGAAATACCTGAGTTTTTTGTTAAGATCAGGCGAGTGTTCACCCGCAGACAATAAGGCCATGGTGGCGACGACAAAAAAAAAAGAAAGAAAAAAAGGCGGGTTGAAAGGTAGAAAGGAGACGAGGATACATTTCCACATCCCTCTCTTTGGCCTGCAAGACGGGGGAAAGGCTGAGTGGTGCACCAGCAAGCAACCCCACTCGAACAGGGGCTGGGGCTTGAGAGCGGTTTCTGGGCCATGCCCTCCTCTCTCCCTGCCCACTTTTACCCGCCTGCCAAGAGGGAGAAAGGGAGGCAGGAAAAGACATCGCAAAGTCGCCAATTTTTTTTGCTTACATGCTCCCTTTTAATGTACGAAATCCACGCGGAATATGCATCAAAGTGGGCTGAACTGAGCGAGCGAGGTGGCCGCATAAAGGGCTGCAGTCACGTGAAGCGTAGATTACGTGTCATCAGACAGACATCTCACTTGACTGTAGGATTAGTGGCTGGAAGAGGGAGAGAAACACAGAGAAAGAGTAAAGAAATCAGAAGTGAGTACTTACATGCTATGCTGTAACGAAGCCAAGAGGCTTGACAGATTTATCTCCAGTTGGCCAGACAGTTCAGTGCCAGATCGTCCTGGAGCGTTTCAGAGCAAATGAGTTAAAGGCTTGTCTCAGAGCAGCGCAGTAAAGCCTTTTGTCAGCAGTTGGCTTCATTCCCAGGTAGTACATGCCTCACAGTTCCCATTTTCGGTTGTCACTCCGGACGTCTTTAGTCGTTCTGCACCTGCCTGTGTTTTTATTCGGATTTGTTGCACACGAGAGCGGAGAGGTTCTGATTTGATTCGAGTGTGGCTGTGAATGGAAACCGCTGCTTGCTGTCAACACAAACAGACCAAACTGGTGGTCTGGGATGTCTACCGCAACACAGCGTCCAATAACAAACTGTTTCATGGAGCTCTGGAGCGAAAACAAGGGGGCAACACTGAGGGGTCGGTCTCTGAAAACAAGCAGATCCAAAAATGATAGTCCGATGTTTGAGTCCCCGGATAGAGCCCTAATGTTCAAGAGTGTCCATGGCTCAGACAGTCATCAGTGTCTCTCCTCAGGCAATATCCAAGACAGCTTCCTGTGTGACGTCACCGACTCTTCGTTTTATTTTTTTTCAAGCAATTGTTTTCTACTTTAAATCCTTTCTTCTTTCCGGAGCATGTCAGTGGGCGATGCTGAAAATTAGTACATGAAATTAGGAGGGGAAAAAAAGCAAGCATGAGTCATTTCATGGACATCAGTTCGAAGAAGAGGAGAGAAGAGGAGCTGCAGACTCCCTTTGCAGATCTTACTCTGCGTCTCTCTCTTCCTGCTCGCGAACGCCGAGCTTGTAAAAGTTTGAGCTGCGAGGAGTTTGGGCCGGCCTCCATTGGCACCGTTTCAAAAAAGAGCAGAGCCTGTTTCAGAAAAAAGGAGGGGATAAGCCTGGAGGGGAGCGCTGGCTTTTTGCACTCTTCTCTCCCCCTCTTTCTCCCTCTCTGGGGGACTCCAGGCAGTGACCACTCTCAGGACTTCTATTCTGCTCTCAGAGTAACATCAGCTCAGTCCTTAACCCTCCTGTTGTCTTCATTTACAGGCACCAAAAAATACTGTTTTCTTGTCTGAAAAAAATCCAAAAATTCAGCAAAAAAATTCCCCAAATTTCTGAAAATTTGCAAAACCTTCAGGAAGAAAATTCCAATAATTTCTTAAAAGTTTCCCTTCAAAATTTTATTTTTAAAAAATCCTCCAAATTTAGCAAGAAAATTCTTGTAAATATTTTCGAAAAATGAGTAAAAATCTTTTTTAAAAATCCTAAAAATATCTAAAGTGATTACTTATGTATCAGCAAAACTTGTAATGTTTTCTTTAAGAACATTCACAAAAAAATCAACCCAAGTCCAAGCCAATTTTGACCCACAGGACGACACGAAGGTTAAGACGTCAGTTCATCTGCTTGGAGATCCACCATAGTTTGGATCGCCTGCTCTCAGTCGCAGACATCCAGAGAATAGGAAATACAAGCTACAGCAGTGTTTCCTGGATACTGTGTCCTCCATTTCAGATGTGTGTCAAACTCTCACGAGGCTCAGCACCGCTTGAGTTGAAGTTCGCACAAGCTTCTGGCTGCTTTGCCCTTTTTTTCCTGCTCTCAGTGGTTCAGGGATTCTCATCTGAACTTCAGTGTTGCGTCCTTCTGAACACTTTGTAGCAGGATAATGCACTGTATCACAGGAGGCGTGTAAGCAGGTTTATATCCGGACCTAGAAAATAACACACAGTAACTTACTTAACTTAAGGTAGTGTTTTTCTACCACCACATATACAGTGAAATCATATCACGAACGTCAAGAATCATTCCGACTCCCTGAGCTCCTCCCTGCTGCATTCAACTTGTGCACCCTAACCCTGTTATCTGCACTCTGGTAACACATTTAGCCTTGACACAGCTATCTGTGCAATGGAGAGGGTGTAAAGATCACATCACCTACTGTATGCTGTAAAAATGATGCAACAGCTGTTACTGGTCAGAGGTTATAAAAACACATTTACAGTAAACTGCATACTGTACGAGCAGACGGCTGCCAAAAAACATTCTTGTGCAAGAATGTTTTCTTCCACGAGTTTGATACTAAAACTACGTCATAACAAGCATGGAATAATTGTAGATTGTAGATCTTAAATACTCAGAAACAAGCCGTCCAGTCTTACACAAATAATCATTAATTTCACTGCTTCTTTTGTGTGCATGTCTTCACTGTATACACTAAGTTTATATAAGTTTGGGGTCACTTAGAAATGTCCTTATTTTTGAAAGAGAACTTGTTTTTTTCAATGAAAATAACATTAAATTAATCATAAATCCAGTGTAGACATTGTTAATGTGGTAAATGATTTTTCTAGCTGGAAATGTTTAATGGAATATCCCCATAGGGGTACAGAAGAACATTTCCAGCAACCATCACTCCTGTGTTCTAATGCCACATTGTGTTAGCTAATGGTGTTGAATTATTATCTTAGCACATGAATAAAAGTGTGAGTTTTCATGGAAAACATTAAATTGTCCGGGTGACCCCAAACCTTTGAACGGTAGTGTATGAATTGTGTATTTACCTACACTTTTGTGTGCATCTGCATTTGTATTTGTGTATTATTTGTCTGACCATCCATTTGAGAGTCTGCTGTCGTGCATTGTGTGCCTCGTTGTGTATTTCAATAGATCCACCTCGAACTTTTTCCTCTCTTTTGGGTCAGTATGTTCAAGTAATGCACTCCGACTCCGTATTATCCAGCTCAGAAGATTTTATCAAGAAGAACAGGATACCAGAGAGGCTTGTGTGTGAGGGAGCGCTCTCAATTTGCTCTTTATTAGATCTGGTACATTGCTTCTTAAGCCTTAATGGCAAACGTTTGTCTAAGCATTACTTCTTATCTCCTCGCCAAGTCAACCCCGGTGGTCCGATGAAGAGCACATGTGTACAAATAAAGAGGTCATTTTGTGTTGAGGAGAAAAGAAGCTTCATATCTCAGCTCTTGAGACAGGAACCATCAGACCAGATGACATTACTGATGAAGTTTTAATCCGCTGCTCTGTTTTAGACTTGACGATTACAGTAAGCAGTGAGTTCATTGGAGCTGTTCACGGTTGTCTCCACTCATAATGAATCGTAAAGGATTTTCATTGTCCTCTGAGTTTTCATCTATAAGTTAAATCGTCTATGAAGAACTCTGTTTGTGACAGAACATCAGGCCTGAAGGCCACGCATCATACAGATGGGTTTCAACATTTATTTTTCTCCTCAGTCAGCCGACGCCATGAAAACTATGAAAATTAAGGACATACAAACTATTCAAATATACACAAAGTCTCACAAAAAATGTCTCTAATTAGACAGATTCCAAAAGTAAGTCATTCAGGCTAGTTTTCTGTCGTTAGACGGGTCCAATACACTAGTTTAGGACAACAATATATTAAAACCATCCATAAAAAGCACTTTAACAAATAATGCCAGCAAATATGAAGCAAAAAAAATATAAAGGTCACAATTACTGTCTCAGACCATGCAGGATAGTTTTGTTTTATATTCCATATCATTTCCTCTCTAGCAATGTTGGTGTAGCCCTCTGCATCTGACCCACAATCCCACAGGCGTGACCCGTAACAAGGCTGATCATGTGACTTGTTTCATTTTCCATTAAATATACATTATAACACAGCTTTAAATCAAACCAATCAAATCGATTTTAAAGGTGTACGTTGTCAAAATTACCTTTCTTAACCCTGTAAAATGGAACATCACTTTTTTGTATTAATTTCTTTTATATATATATATATATATATATATATATATATATATATATATATATATATATATATATATATATATATATATATATATATATATATTTCTATTTCATAATTTTTTGCTATTTTTCTCTATATTTGGATTTCTATATATGTATATGTAATTTTTTTTGGCTCATTTTACATTTTTATATCTGTGTGTGTGTGTGTGTATATATATATATATATATATATATGTAATTTTGTTTTATTATTTTTTGCAATTTTTTTTCTGTATTTGACTTTATATATTTCGTATTAGTGCTGTATGCTATGTGTAAAAGACAGTCATTTCTGAGATTTCTAGTTTCAAGTTATTATTTCCTGTCATCATTTCATAAACATTTGAATTTATTTGGTCAATAAAACAAAAAAATTAAAAGTACCCACATATAGAAAAATGTAAAATAAAACTATATATATGTATGTATATATATAAATATATATAGTTTTATTTTATTTTACTTTTTTGGTAATTTTTTTTCCTATATTTGGGTCTTACAGGGTTAACATGTTATTACTGTACTTTTAATTAGTTTTATTGGCCAAATGAATTCAAATGTTTATGAAATGACGACAGGAAATAATAACTAACTTGAAACTAGAAATCTCAGAAAGGACATGAGTTACATTTAGCATACAGCACTAACAGGCAATATTAACATGTAAACTTCTACTTGGCATTCATAGCTCATGTGGGCTTCCTCACTTTATGCAGTTGTGAACCAAAATTTTTTTTTTAATATATATATATATATATATATATATATATATATATATATATATATATATATATATATATATATATATATATATATATATATATGACAACATATATCACAGCAGCCTTGCATTTCCACTGATTTCTATAATTCATGATGAATAAAACGCAGACGTCTGTCACAAAAAAGAACAATTTATTTTGCTTGTTTCATAGGTTTACTATAGATTCTTGGAAATATGACAAAATCTGATATTTAAATGCTATACTGTTTTAAAATTATTTGCTCTAAGGTGGTATTGTGTTCTGTGAAGCTAGTAGTAGTTAGACAAACATATTTTTTTGATCAAGTTAAACTAAGAAATAATAAATGGATCTCGTAACTTTTCATTTTTCTATAGTAAATTGTATTGTGAGCTTCTGAGGATTTCAAACTCATCACTTTTACTCAGACTTTCACTCAGACGTGGATCATTTTTAGTGTTTTTAGCTTTGGTATGCTGTGTCTATAAACACACGTAACAAATACGGATGAAACAGGACGTGTTTTTGAACCATGTGGGGTGAGTTTAACTCTGTGTACAATCCACAGGACTATTTTTGCTCCTGAATAGCATCTTTTTCCATTTATAATGAATGGAAGAGACCTCCTGCCATTGTCTTCTTTTGTACCCGTCCACCTTCCTTGAACAATCCCCTCCTCTGGGGATATTCATTTAACCCACATTTTCCTGTTTCGTCTTCATTGTTTGTGCTTCCTGAGATATGGGCCCTCTCTGAGTTGATGATTCACCCTGCTTTACAGTGCCATCAGGTTCACGTCCTCGCCACCGTGCTGTTTCAGCACTAAACCCACGGGTGAACTAAAATATCATCATCATGCCCCCTCCTCAAACACAGGTCACTGCCAATGGAAGCTCTACCTTTATGTATTTAACATAATTCTTCCTGGCTTAGTGTTTGCACAAATGCTTTCAGTGGTCCCTGTTTCCCCATAACTTTGATTAATGTGTTTTCATTTCATTCAGGCTTGTTGTTACAGTTGTTAGTATAGTAAGAGCTGGTTTTACAGCCGCTCTGGTATACTCTGCTACGCTGCTTCTCGTTGCTTCCACAATGTTTACCGTCTTGCTCGCAGTAATAAAGCATAACTGACATGAGAATGCACTGGAAAAAATGCTCCTCTCAAAACAAGAAAAACTAACTTATTTCGAAGAACTTTCACCTTGAAATAAGTGAAAAAATCTGCCAATAGAACAAGTGAAAAATGGCTCAGTAAGATTTCTTGAAAAAAGATGTGATATTTAGAATATTGAGATCTTAAAATTAGCTGGGAAACTTATTTTAAACTATATTTTACCAGGATTGTTAAGCTTAGGTGTCTTAAAATAAGCCAGATATGCTAAAAAAACAAAAAAAAGAAGCAGTTTTTCAGTCAAAAATAGATTTTTGCTTTCATGTAGCCTCCTAATTTGAGATGTATTAACCCTCCTGTTGTCCTCATTTACTGGCACCAAAAAATATTGTTTCCTTGTCTGAAAAAAATCCCAAAAATCCACGAAAAAATTCCCCAAATTTCTGAAAATTTGCAAAACCTTCATGAACAAAATTCCAATAATTCCTTAAAAGTTTCCCTTAAAAGGTTTATTTTAAAAAAATCCCCCAAATTTGGCAAGAAAATTCTTGTAAATATTTTCAAAAAATTAGTAAAAATCTTCCAAAAAAATCCTAAAAATATCTAAAGTGATTACATATATATCAGTAAAACTTCTAATATTTTCTTTAAGAACATTCACATAAAAATTTTTATGTGAATGTTCTTCAGAAACATTTTTAACATTTCTTTTTTTCCATCAAAAATGTTCAAAAATTTCCCAAAAATTTTGAAAATGTGGACATTAGAAGTTTCACTGTGAAAATATATTTTTTTCCACATTTTCAAACTTTAAAACGGGTCAGTCTGACCCCCAGGATGACACGAGGGTTAAACCTATTTTGAGTTTTCTTGTAAAATTCAACTCAAAACAAGATAATTTCAAGATTGTTTGACTTAAAAAGTTATTTAAGATGCATTGTCTTAAAACAAGTCCCTCGATGTTGCTGAAATGTCACTTGTTCAGGGAATTTATCTTAAATCAAGTTGAATGAGACATTCTGGTTAAAAATAAGACCAACAGACTTGGTAAGATTTTGAGGTTTTGCAGTGTGGTTTGGATCTGGTGGTTTCTGTCTCTTTAAGATGGTGATGGCTCCTCTGCTGCTCCCCTGAGGTCCCTGGCCTTCCTTAGGCCGCCTGCCAGCTGCCATGTTACTGTCAAGCGTTTGCAGGAATGCCAGCAAAGCCATTAGTCTGGACCCTTTAGAGCCGTCAGCTGACCGGACAGCCTGAGTGGCACGGCGATGCAGAGGGACAAAGGGCCCGGCCTTATAGAACTACAAAACACACTATTTTTCCTTCTTTATTTCCCATCGTGTGTCATTGTTCACTTCAGCTGTGGGTGCTCTCCTCTAGTCTCCTCTGTGAGCTCTCAGACTGCAGCTGGATAATACATGGAGGGAGCAGGAGGATGCACAAAACCCCTTATCGATGGACAAGTACATCTTTAATTGTTAGTGTTATTGCAGTTGAGTTTTGATAAATGCTTTAAAAAATGCTTCAAATAGTTGTAGTTCAGTTACATGACGGTATCTCCATGTGCCCCGTGGTGCCTCACAGATGCTTCCTGCATTGTTTTTTGTCTCTTGGGGTACAGCAACATCTGGTGGCTGACTGCGGAAATCACACTTTGTTTTCAATACCTCCACTAGTTCAGTGAAGGAAGGACCGAGGTCACTCAGATCAGACACAAACCACTGAGTAGTTCCATCAGAGGAAATGTGGGTGGATTATTAGATTGTCAGAGGTATTTTACTTTTAAGTTTTAAAGTGAAGAGTCCTGATTATTACTTCGCCAAGGAATGTGGCTGAGTTATGTGATGATTGGCGTACGTTTGTCCGTCTGTCTGTTAGCAACATTACTCAAAAACGGACCAACGGATTTGGATGAAATTTTCAGGGAAGGTCAGAAATGACACAAGGGACCAAGTGATTAGATTTTGGCAGTGATGCAGCTTATAGTCTGGATCCATGGATTTGTTAAAGATTCCTGTGTCATTGTGAGATAGCTTCACGGCATCACTGTAACTATGACAACAAGTGAACACTATGCCAGCTGCCTGCTGACAATCACATGATTGCGATCCAACCACAAATCCACTGCTGAGGACTCTGTCAGAAATCATACAACGACTGAGCAGCCTTAGCAGAGTACTGCGCTGTCTGAGTGCTTTTCTTGTTTTAAAATGTGCAATAGATTTGTTATCATTGTGGACAAATTGGGTCATTTAAGACCAATTTTCACTCATTTAACATGAACTGAGAGTCATTTTGAGCGATTTTAAACTCATTTTGGACCAATTCCAACTTATTTTATGAAATGTTCAGTCTTTTTGGACAGGTTTGTGTAATTCAGGACCATTTCTCACACATCTTGGTCAAATTCTGAGCCATTTTGCACGATTTACAGTCACTTTTGAACAAATTTGAAAGCTTCCTGCTGACGATCACATGATTGCGATCCTACTACAAATGCACCACTGAGGACTTATTGGGACTTATCCATTGGAAATGATACAAGGAACAACTGATTAAATTGTGGGGGTTTCTGAGTTCCATCAATTCTCGTCACCCGCTACATATTTAGGTAATGCGATTCGGTATCCATACATAACGTATACATGTATAACACATGCCTGTGCTCAGTGCAAATTGATTTTGTTTGTGGGTACATCTATATTAAATGGACACATTCTATCATGCCAGGATTTCTGCCACAAATGACACGACTGAGCAGCCTTGGCGGAGCACTGCGCTTTCATCTCTCCTTTCTACCTGTAATTTCTCTGCTTGGATTGAAACCACAGGGCCTCCAGATTACAACACACTAATGTCAAGACTCCAGTTGCTTCCACTTGTAATCTGGTGCTCTGGTGCAGTTACACACACTTGAACTAACTCTACACAATTTTCATTTGACCTGAGTCTGTTTTACTTTAGCCTTACACAGAAGTCCCATTTTTTGTTTCTTGGAAAGCTCCACAGTTTATTTAAGAAAAAAAAAATCCTAGAAATACTCGCAGATGGTGAATAGCTGATTAGTGTAATCCCAGTTGAAGACTCAGGCCATCCTGGTTGTGTGGCAGTCAATGGGGGGACCTGTTGCTTTGTTCAAAATCCTCTTAGACAAAGGGTCATATGACCCCTCTGTGGGCATCAGGGTGTTTATGGAGCCTTGTGGGCATTTGCAAGCTTGGTGAAGACAGCCACATTGCTTTCTAGAGGGAACATCACCTTCCTACCTGGTGAATAGTTGTACACGTGCATGAATTAGCTCCTTTTAATAGTGATGCAGATATACTATAACATACAGGTTTAAAATCAGGTGATCAGAATCTGGATGTAACCTCTCTCCATATCATCCATGCCTCTCCACAATCACACCGTCAAAGAGGCCTGGACAAACGACAGGTACAGTAAGTCAGCGCTGCCACACTGCATTATAGAGCTATGGGAATGTGTTTGCCATGTAAGCAGCTTTTATTTGTGTCACGTATCGTCCTCGTGCGTTCCATTAGTCCAACCTGTGGTTTTCTGAATGGTTATTAGTGCCACACCATACCCTCTTTCCACTGCTACTAGCCAAGTGGTGTTAAACCAATTAGATGCAAAGGAAAGCTTTATTTGTTTCTGGCAGGCCCAGTTCTCGTTCCCTGTGTGACCTGTTAATGTCACAACGGTGCTTTGCTCCACAGAGAATGCAGGCTGTGGAGACAGATGGTTACATTTTGTAAAATTTTGTCTTAGAAGCATAAATGCCCAAGACTCACTGGTTTTCTTAGTCTTATATGATATTAAACTGAATATCTTTGGGTGTACTTTGCTCATGGAAACTGATAAGACAAGCCTCATCCCAGATCACACATGTAAAAACAAGCGATTTAATAGAGCAGAATGACACCCTGAATGGTTTTAGGTTCAAATGAAGGTTTAGTTGAGAGGTCATCATTGTTTTAATGAATGTTATTTTTAACTCTTTTTACTCCAGGACTCAAGAGGAGGAAGCTTCTGGTTCGGACCCACAGCTGCAGGTAAATATAACACAGTGATGGATGGTTATTCTGACTGTCAGAGCCATGCTGAAGCTGGTACTGGCATGAGAACCCTGAAAACCAGAATTTGCTTTAGTTCCCTGCACGGTGGACACACGACAAACAAGTCTTCTCCCTCCTCCCCAGCCTTTTGTGGTTTCTCCCGTTGACGTGTTTCTGCAGAGCAGATGGCTTTACACATAAATCCTATTAACAACTTTCTGCTGATGGAGTCGCAGTGAGCACACGGCTTTCTCACTCTTTCATTATCTTTCTTGAGGGGCCCACTTTTTTATTTTCTAACCTCTAAAAAGAAACGGAGCTGAATTCGGAGGCCACGGAATGTCTGCAGAGAAGGTAAACGGGTTGAGTTGTGGTTTTGTGCGTGTGTGATTTTTCTTTCCTTTTTTTAGTTTAAATAGATTTTCAAGTTAGATAATCAGTCAGCTGCTTGGTGATGACATGTTGGCTGTTGGATCTAAGGGATCTCACAAATTATTTTTGTAAGAAGTTATTTCTGGTTAACCTGCCTCTGCAAAGTTCAGAGTTATGGCGCAATGCATTTGTATGATTTTGCTCTCCATAGCTAAAATGGAATGTAATTGAAATTTTAGATTTAAACTTAAGATGAAAGAGTGCTTAAAATGATGTGGTTTATGTACAAAAATCTCTGACCCACATCTGAGATAACTGCTGTGTACAGAAAGGCCAGTGTGGGAGGTTTATCATATGACAGGTTATCTAACGGGGACAATATTCAGACATGGCTTCAAAAATACAGTTACAGGACCAGACACTTTTTATCTGGGGTTAATTTTCATCTTGATCAACTACACTATCATTCTCAAGTTTGGGGTCACTTAGAAATGTCCTTATTTCTGAAAGAAAAGCAGGGTTTTTCCAACATTAAATCAATCACAAATACAGTCTAGACATTGTTAATGTGCTAAATGACCATTATAGCTGTAAGTTTTTAATGGAATATCTCCATAGGGGTACAGAGGAACATTTCCAGCAACCATCACTCCTGTGTTCTAATGCTACATTGTGTTAGCTAATGGTGTTGAAAGGCTCATTGATGATTAGAAAACCCTTGTGCAGTTATGTTAGCACATGAATAAAAGTGTGAGTTTTCATGGAAAACATGAAATTGCCTGGGTGACCCCAAACTGTTTGAACGGTCATGTACGTCTAAGTTTATAGAGCTCATCTCTTGAGCAATGCATCTGCAAAAGCACGCATGAGGCATTGAAAGCAGTCACTAGATAGATAGATAGATAGATAGATAGATAGATAGATACATAGATAGATACATAGATAGATAGATAGATAGATAGATAGATAGATAGATAGATAGATAGATAGATAGATAGATACATAGATAGATAGATAGATAGATAGATAGATAGATAGATAGATAGATAGATAGATAGATAGATAGATAGATAGATACTTTATGAATCCCGAGAGAAATTCAATATAGTGCTACTGTGGTGGCATCCAAAGCAAAAGCAACAGGATTTCCTTCATTATTCCATTTCATTTGTAACCCTCGTGTCGTCCTGCGGGTCAAAACTAACCTGTCTTAAAGAAAATGTGGGAAAAAAAACTCTAAATTTTCACAGTGAAACTTCTGATGTCCACATTTTCAATCTTTGAACATTTTTTGGTGGAAAAAAAATGTTAAAAATGTTTCTTAAGAACATTCACAAAAAAATAACCCAAAATCCAGCAAATTTCGCTGGATTTTGGTTGATTTTTTTGTGAATGTTCTTAAGAAAATATTAGAAGTTTTACTGATATATATGGAATCACTTTAGATATTTTTAGGATTTTTTGGAAGATTTTTACTCATTTTTTGAAAATATTTTCTTGCCAAATTTGGGGGATTTTTTTTAAATAAAACTTTTAAGGGAAAGTTTTAAGGAATTATTGGAATTTTCTTCCTGATGGTTTTGCAAATTTTTGGAAATTTGGGGAATTTTTTTGCTGATTTTTTTCAGACAAGGAAACAATATTTTTGGTGCCCATAAATGAGGACAACAGGAGGGTTAAAGGCTTCCTATAGTGACTTCTTCTTTTTTAGTGTCATTATGTGCATTAACAGTTCATCAACTCTTTTAGCCTATTAGTCATCTTGCATCATCAGATACAGAAACTAAGTCGTAGTCTTTGTTCCTTTTACACATAACTTCATGACTCTTGCTTGTATCCAAATCTCTTCAGTCAGTTGCAGGATTCACGCACATTTTTGTGATAGTATATACTTTGATCAGAGTATGAACTGCTCATTTATAAATACTGTGTGGCACTAACAGGACATTTGTTCAGTGTTTAAGCTTTTAGCACAGTGGGCAACATTTATTAGAAGCTATTTGGCACCAAGTCTGCTGCTACAGTTGGCGGATACACCAAACAAATTGGGTCATTTGGGTGAAAAGTAAAAAGCATCAATTCATCACAACATGACAAATGTTAACCCTGCTGCCATCACTCTGGGTCGTGGATTTTCTGTGGACGCAAATAGGCCTCCATCAATGCAGAATCTAATAGGATTACCTTTACCGTCTCCGCTGTCCGCAATCACACTGACCCTGATCGCCGTGACCCGGGACTGTTGTTCCTGTTGGTTTGTGGAAAGGTTTAGTCCTCAGACTTCTCGCACACTTATGAAATGTTTGGTGAAAACACAAGCTGGGTGCTCTTTTTATTTAGTGTAACATGGAAATGTTCAGTCACTATATGTGAAGGTTATGGTATATGAAAGTAAGAACTCTTAAATGGATCTTGTGGGAGAGGACTGAGGATCAGGGCTTGGACGTCACTGACAGAATCTTACGTTGCAGGTTGTAAAGATAGAACAGCGATGGTTTATATTTCAACGATGGACTAGAGAGAGCCACTAAATGTCCACCAAAGTGACTTTCAAATGCTTTCATACCTCCACCCCCTTTACACTGCAAAAACTCTAAATCTTACCAAGTCTATTTGTCTTATTTTTAGTCAAAATGTCTCATCTCACTTGATTTAAGATAAATTCACAGTGAAAACTTCCAGATTTTCAAAATTTTTTGGGAAATCTTTGGACATTTTTTGATGGAAATTTTTTTTTTTTTTTTTTAATGTTTCTTTAAGAACATTTGGGAAAAAATCAAACAAAATCCAGCAAATTTCGCTGGATTTTGGTTGATTTTTTTCCCCAAATGTTCTGAAGGAAAATATTAGAAGTTTTACTGATATATATGGAATCACTTCAGATATTTTTAGGATTTTTGGGGAATATTTTTATTCAATTTAAGGGAAACTTTTAAGGAATTTTTTTCCTGAAGGTTTTGCAAATTTTTATAAATTTGGGGAACTTTTGCTCAATTTTTGGATTTTTTTCAGAAAAGGAAACAATATTTTTTGGTGCCATAAATGAAGACAACAGGAGGGTTAAGACACCTAAGCTTGACAATCCTGGTAAAATATAGTTTAAAGTAAGTTTTCCCAGCTAATTTTAAGATCTCAATATTCTAAATATCATATCGTATTTCAAGAAATCTTACCAAGACATTTTTCACTTGTTCTATTGGCAGATTTTTTTCACTTATTTCAAGGTAAAAATTCTTTGAAATAATTTTTATTTCTTGCTTTGAGAGGGGCATTTTTTTCCAGTGTAGACTCTTATTGTATTGCCTCAGGGCATCTTCGCAGGTTTAATTGTTTCTGAAAGAGTTGCAATCTTCTGTAAAAACACCACAAGCACCAGCAAAGCGAATATTTGATGTCCAGTAACGTGTGTTTGTGATTTAGATGCTTTTATTTTTAGCCTCTTGGTGCTCAGGAGGAGGCCTGGGCAGGTTACATAAAATGATTACCAAACTTGTTTAGTTTTTTCTGTTTTTCTTTTTTTAAATGTGTGGCTGCGAGTGAATGTTACAAAACTGTATGATCAAAAATAGTAGTAGATTATTCCAAGGTTCAAGGTTACTTTATTAATACCCGTGGGTAGATTTGTTTTGCAGACACAAATGATAGCATATAATACACACTGACCCTGACAGGCAGGTTAAAAAAAAAACAATCTAGACCAGGGCTGTCCAACATGCGGCCCGCGGGCCAAAACCGGCCCTCCAGAGGGTCCAATCCGGCCCTCAAAGTGTAAAAATTCCAGAGAAGACATTAACTGCAGATTGTAAATTTGTAAAACTATAAATTTAAAATAATTTCTAGACCATGACAAGTTGTTCAATCATAAAGTAAAATATGCTCATTGTTCTTTTGTGTCTCATTTTTGTAATATTTTGTCTTGCTTTTGTTGTTTTTTTTTGTCTGACTTTTGTCGTTTTGTTCCTCGTTTTGTCATTTTGTGTTTCCTTTTTGTCTCGCTTGTGTTTTTTGCTGTTTTTTGCCATTTTGTGTTTTGCTTTATTTGCTGTTTTGTGTGTCGTTTTTGTCATTTGGTGGGGTTTTTTTTTGTCTTGCTTGTTTAGTTTGACTATTTTTTGTCATTTTGTTTCTTTGTTTGTCATTTTTGTATCATTTGTGTAATTTTTTTGTCTTGTTCACTTTTTTGTCACTTTGTATTTAATGAAATTTTTGTCTCTTTTTTGTTTTGTTTTGTGTCATTTGTCTAATTTTTTGTCATTTTATTTCTCGATTTTGTCATTTTGTGCCTTATTTTGTAATATTTTGTCTTTTTTGTTGTTTTTTGTCTTTTTTTAGTTGTTTGTCTCATGTTTTTGTCATTTTGTTTCTTTTTTTGTCTCGTTTGTGTCATTTGTGTGATTTTTTAAAATCTTTTTATGCCCATTTCTTTGGCTTTTTTTGTTTTCTTTTATGTTGTTTGTCTCATTTTTTGTCATTTTGTTTCTCTATTATGCTGTGATTTTACTGCTGGGCTGAATGTGGCCCCTGAACTATGAGTTTGACACCCCTGGTCTAGACAACGCAGATTTACAAGCATAATATCACTGTTTACTCCCGCAGTGTGTCTCAAGCTTGAATTCTTCAAGTCCAGTTACAAATCATGAATACAAAGCAGCACTATAACTTTCATCTGTCACTGTCTCACTGCGCTGATGCAAAAATACAGAAAAAAAAATGTATTCTCACAGGGAAACTTCTGATGTCCACATTTTTTGGTGGGAAAAAAAATAAATGTTTAAAAAAGTGTTTCTTAAGAACATTCACAAAAAAATCAACCAAAATCCGGCGAATTTCGCTGGATTTTGGTTGATTTTTTTGTGAATGTTCCTAAAGAAAATATCAGAAGTTTTACTGATATATATGGAATCACTTTAGATATTTTTAAGATTTTTTTGGAAGATTTTTACTCATTTTTTGAAAATATATACAAGAATTTTCTTGATTATTTTTTTAATAAAACTTTTAAGGAATTGTTGGAATTTTCTTCCTGAAGGTTTTGCAAATTTTTAGAAATGTGAGGATTTTTTTTGCTGAATTTTTGGATTTCTTTTCAGACAAGAAAACTATTTTTTTGGCGCCCATAAATGAAGACAACAGAAGGGTTAATGTGAACACGTTTGCATCAGTTAACTTAAAAAATAATAGCAAGCAAAGTACTAATGATGATAGACTTTCTCTTAATCCTCTTCTCTCCCTTTCTCTTCCTACCTCCTGCTTCTTCACATTTCAATGGTAAGTCGTTCTATAGAATCTTGTCGCGATTTTGGTTCAATCTTTTTTCATCTCACGGTTTTCATTTTTCTCAATTGTGGTCATTTTTTTCTTGTCCTTCCTTCACAAATCTCACCTCTAATCTCTCTTTTTTTTAAAAGGAAAATTTATAGAAGCCTAAAAAGAAGAAAGAGGAGGCCAATGGCACGACGGAAGCTAAGTTAAACGGAACGGAGGCTAAACCAAAAAAATCAAAGACCAAGAAGAGTGAAGATGTAGTAGAAGAGGACAGTTCTGCCATCCAAAGTGAGAAACTTAAAGAGAACGTGACGTTTCAAGCATTTTCTACAAAGAAAGCGGACAACAAGCTGTGGTATTTTGAATGTTTCTCTTGAGTGACGCTTGTGTTTTCTTGTCAACGTTGCAGATGGAAAGAAAGTGAAGAAAAAGAAACCAGAAAAAGACAAAGAAGAACCTGAAAAAGAAAAAGAGAAAGAGCCAAAAAAGAAAACCAAAAGTGCTCCAAAGAAGAAGAAAGGTGATCCGTTGACTGCTATGTAGTATTACGTAGTTTTCACATAAATGTGAAGGTATTTATAGTGTAATAAATATACTTTCCACGACTGCAGGTTCAGACACAGACGACGACGATGACGACGACGATGAAGAGGACACCCCCAAAAAGAAAACTAAGAAAAAAACGACAAAGGACAGCTCTCCATCGGCAAGCTCTGCCAAGGAGAAAAAATCTAAATCTAAAGGTATGAGAATACAAATACAAAACAGGCATGAACGGTGTGCTTACACACTGTAAAAACAAAAGCAGCAGCTGTGGTTGCCAGAACTCTACTGTAAAATTACAGTAAAACATTTTCTACATTTACGGTAAAGAAATGTATTGATATTGTTGATTTTAGAGTTAAAAATGTGCATCATTCCATATTTTACAGTAAAAAAAGAGCTTTAACCTTAAAAATGTGAAAATTTACATAAATATTACAGCATTTTTCCATTAACAGCACAACATTTAGTGTATTTAACATTTAATATGTGTCTTTTTAGCAAAAATTGCAGTTAAAGCTGTCATAAATATTAAAGCATATGTCCGTTATTAACACAAAAGTACATGAATTTGATCGGTACAAACTGCATTTTTTCCATTACCATGTTACTTGTTATAAATATTGCAGCATGTTTCCATTATCAGTACAACAATATCTACATTTAACTAGGAAAAACTGTATTCTTTTTGAGAATTAGATGCAAAAATTACAATATTATTACACATATTACAGCATTTTTCCATTTAAAACTGTGCAGGATTTGGGAAATGTATTTTTTTCAAGAGAAAAAAGGTAACAAACCCACTGTTCTCCTGATTAACCTGTTTATGGTGATTCTATGTTATATAAACGGCATCAAACTGTTTTAGAGTTTACAGATTTTTCCGTCATGGTGTGACGGACTGGTATGACTCAGAGGATTAGAATATTT
Source organism: Amphiprion ocellaris (assembly GCF_022539595.1). Classification (NCBI taxonomy): domain Eukaryota; kingdom Metazoa; phylum Chordata; class Actinopteri; family Pomacentridae; genus Amphiprion; species Amphiprion ocellaris. The sequence continues at coordinate 36,825,742 of NC_072770.1, forward strand.
TATTGTGTAATGGTGACTTGGCAGCAGAGGCAACAGAACACAGCAGTTAATTGAGCAGTTTGTCCTTAAGTAGCTAACTGTGGAAAACGCCATTAAAACACTACAACGGCTGAGTCTGAACAGCCGTGTTTTGGACGTCAGTCGCTCATTTAACCTCTTGTGTGGCACTTTTACATCTCGAGTCTCCAAAGTTATGTCAGACACAAACCGAGGGACACGTTCTGGCTGAAGCTGATTTGAACGGGAGAAGCAAGGGTGTGTTTTCTGACAGGTTACGGTGGTTCGGTTGATAAGTTCGTCCTCCTCAGGTCCCATGAGAAAGTGGGTATTTTTAGCCCTGCTTACAGCGTGGCTTTAGTGGGTCAGTCGGTCTGTCCACCGCTCTGATCCAGGTGGAAAAAACCCAACAGCACTGAGGCATTGAGCAGATATTTATTGTTCCCAGAGAGTGTGTTTGTGATTTAGATGCTTTTATTTTTAGCTTCTTGGTGCTCAGGAGGAGGCCTGGGCGGGTTACATAAATGGTTACCAAACTTGTTTAGTTGTTTTTTTTTTTTAAATACCTCAGTATCTGCATTGTTTTTGTTTAATTTTACTTTGTACAGACATTTATGGTTCCCAGATGATGAACCACAAGTGTGACTCTTTTTAAAGTGAAAGGCCTTAGCGTCTGTGCTTGCATTGCATGTCTCTTTGAGGCTGAACTGTATTAATCCTCATGTCGTCCTACAGGTCAAATTTGACCCGGTTTAAAGTTTGAAAATGTGGAAAATATATATATATATTTATTCACAGTGAAACTTCTGATGTTCACATTTTCAACATTTTTGGGAAATCTTTGAACATTTTTTGGTGGAAAAAAAATAAATGCTAAAAAAAACCAAAAACGTTGCTTTAAGAACATTCACAAAAAATCAACCAAAATCCAGCGAATTTCGCTAGATTTTGGTAGATTTTTTTATGTGAATGTTCTTAAAGAAAATATTAGAAGTTTTACTGATGTATATGTAATCACTTTAGATGTTTTTAGGATTTTTTGGAAGATTTTTAATCATTTTTTTGAAAATATTTACGAGAATTTTGTTGCCAAATTTGGGGGATTTTTTTAAAATAAAATTTTAAGGGACACTTTTAAGGAATTATTGGAATTTTCTTCCTGAAGGTTTTGCAAATTTAAAGTTTGGGGATTTAAAATATGGGGAAAAATATATATTTTCACAGTGAAACTTCTGATGTCCACATTTTCAAAATTTTGGGGAAATCTTTGAACATTTTTTTGGTGGAAAAAAAGAAATGTTAAAAATGTTTCTGAACATGAACACATGAACAAAGATTTTGTTCATGTGTTCATCATGACAAAGTTTGAGTTAATGTTTCGCTGCTCGTCCAGCTTATGTGCGCTCTTACTATTGTCAGGATATGGTGTACGCTATACTTCATCTAAAGACTATTTTAAGAATACTTGCTGAATATTTGGATGGCAAAATGCACACTTTTATGTCTATGTCAATATAATGAAATGGAAACAGCCTTTTGTTAAAGCAGGGCTAACCAGTATGTTTATATACTGATAGATGCACAGCTTGTTGTGAAAAGGGTCAGTCAGAGTCCTGCACTGAGGGGGAATTATCACCAGACTCAGCTTATCTCAGCTCCACAGAACATTTTATCATCTTGCACCTTATTATATATTGTGTGTTTTCCTGTCTGCAGTTTTACGGTTTTGTTTGCTTAATGCTGGTTTCAGCAGCAGCAGGAATCGGCTCTAAAACCAACTTGGGCTCAATTAGCAACCAGCTGGTGAACATAGTGGAGAATTTAGCAACTACAGAGCCACGTTTTTCCCTCTGCACTCAGGACAGAGCTAAAAGAAGAGCAAAGATGACCAGAAATTCAACAAAAATCAAACTTTTAGCCATTACTTTTAGTTTATAAACTCAAAAATCAAGCATACATGCAGTTTGTCTCTGCTGCACCAAGCAGTGCCAAAGCAGTTATTGTAGATTTGAAACAGAATTTTCTTTACTTTTAAGTTATTTGTTCCTCTCCTGCTTATTTCTAAAGGATGTCACGTAAATTTTAAAAGGTTCTATGAATAGGTTTTGTACTCTGTGACCAGCCGACAATGAGACAAACCAAACAAACAGTCCCTCCAGGATTTCACGGGTGTTTTTCGAGGTCATTGCGTCCTAAAATGGCAGAATTTGTGGCAGCTTTTCTAAAAAAATTGCAATGTAAGTTGCAATGTTTTAAACGCATTTGTTGCAATGAAACTGCAAGAGACAGTGACAATTGCTAATAAGTTGATTTTTTTCAGCTTTAAGAACATGTTTCAGCATTATAATAGACAATATTTATTCCTAATTGAATTCTTTAACGTTCCAACACGTTTACACAAGCTGGCATACCATGGTGGGAAATTAGCAGCAGCCAGATACTGGTTTAACATGAAGTCGGTGGTAGATTTAAGGCACTAAATGATCATTTGAATCATATTTGGACATACCTGTCAATGGCTTAAATAGTTCATTTCATTTGCTGGCACACACGTGTTCACCCACAGTCACAGCTTGTCACGTCAGTTAACAAGAAAAGCATTCAGAGAGCAGTACTCCACCAAGACTGTTCATTCCCTGACCTCACAGTGAGCACAGGTGTGTGTTCTGCATGTGTACGTTCTGTAGGAATACTGAACTGCGTGACCTAAATATGTAGCGGGTGGTGGGGATTGATGGGACTCAGAAACACCCCATAATTTAATCAGTTCTTCCTTGTATCAAGTCCACAGTGGTGGATTTGTAGTGTGATCGACAACAGGCCACTGAGGTAGTGTTTATTTGTTGTCATGGTTACTGTGCCACTATCTCAATGGGAAATCCTTAACAAATCCGTGGATATAAGCTGTATCACTGCCAATATCTAATCACTCGGTTCTTGTATCATTTCTGACCTTCCCTGGAAATTTCATCCAAATCCCTTTGTCCGTTTTTGAGTAATGCTGCTACCAGAGGAATGATTCACATACGCTGATCATCACATAACTCCACCGTGTTCCTTGGTGGAATAATTAATCTAACTCAACTTCATTCTTTCAGAGCTCCAGCTGATCTGGATGTAACAGTTTCCATCACGGTGATCTGTCTGGTCTGTGGTCTGCTCGTTTCAGCCATTCTCCTGATATGTTTCGTGGTAGAAAAATGTTTGTCAGTCGATGATTTTTTAAATTTTTTTTTTTTTATTGCACGGGGTGTAAAACAGTTTACTTCTGCTTTGGTGAAGAACATCAGGGAATTGTTTTTGCATGGTCTTTAAAACAATTTTTGTCGGTAAATGAGAGACATTAGAATGTCTGGATGCTCAAACCATAAACAAGGAAGTGAATTTGGTGGCCTACCTGCATTACGTTTGCGCTGGGGACTGCTGTGATTGGTGGAACTCACGGGAGGCGGGCCAAAATTGTGGAAAAGTTGCAGCGATTGGACAAAATTGCGAGGTCGCACAGAATTCATGGAGTTTGGTTGAATTTGCGTGAATTTGTGCGATCATTCGCAACTTAGCAAATTCCTGGAGGGACTGAACAAAGTAATTTTTACAAATTCTGTCAATGTAAGAGTTCACCTCAGCAGATGTTCTCCCAATCCCTCCAGTTCATTACTGCCAAAAACATGCAGAGCACAAACAGCTTTGAGAAGCCATTAGTCAGCAAGTGTAGATGTGAGGGCATGTTGGGACAGATTTGGCAACATGGGACAAGTTTTATAAGTGAGCGTCGACGGTGCTGCGAGTGTAATCGAGGTTTTGCGGACGCGAGGCTTGTGCCACTAATTTGAGCGAGGAATTCGGCATCCATTACCTCGTTATCTTCCAGCAGCCTGGATTCTTTGTATGGATGCTTCAGCTGAGAGCAGGAGATGTGTTTAATGTTACACTGCTTTCCTTAGCATAAAAGAAACTGTCAAAGCTATAATTCTAACAAAAAATTTTGTCACAATTAACCCTTGTGTCGTCCTGCGGGTCAGAATTGACCCATTATAAAATTTGAAAATGTGGAAAAAATATATACCTTCACAGTGGAACTTCTGATGTCCACATTTTCAACATTTTTGGGAAATCTTTGAACATTTTTTGGTGCAAAAAAAGAAATGTGAAAAATGTTTCTTAAGAACATTCACATAAAAATTCACACTCAAAATAATGTTAATCAGACATGGAAACAATATTTTTTGGTGCCTGTAAATGAAGACAACAGGAGGGTTAAACTTGATTACCTCTCACATTCTCAAGTTGTCAGAATCTGAAAAAAACAACTGGAAGAAACAGCGAGAGCAGATTTCAAACTGCACAAAATCAAGGGTGTCTGCTGAAAATGAGTTCTGCTGTTGCACATCTGCCCCACTCTCAGATCCCTGCTGGCTCATTGATTACAGTTTGGGTTTGTTTGGCAGTCGCTCGACGCTGCTCTTCAACTCGTCTGCCGGCTACAGAAAGGAATCAGATTTACATTATTTGCCTTTTGAAAAAAAAAAAAAACGTTACATTCCTCAGTGCGGGTTTACACAATTCTCCAGTTTAGCACATTCAAGGACAGATAACATTTTTTAAATTCTACTTGTTTTTTTTTTTTTCATTTTTCAGAGGACAAAGATTCTGATGGAAAAGAAAAAAAATCCAAGTCAAAGGAAAAAGACAAGAAGAAAGAGCCAGCTTCGATGTTCCAGATAAATGGAGAAAAAGAGTCTAAAAGTAAAAAGAAAGGTGATTACATTCCTCTGTATTAAAAGTTTAGGGTTTGCCCTTCTGTAAACACTGTTAAATACTAAACAGCATGCATCTTGACACTAGAAATAGAAAGTGTTGACTTCATTACAAACAATAACACAAACATAAATGTGTGAAATTCTGCTAAAAATCTTCTTGTTTATTGAGCAGCTGCCAAATCCGACAGTGATGACAGTGAAGAGGAGACAAAGTCGACTAAATCAAAGAAGAAATCCACCGCTGGCTCTGCATCCATGTTCCAGACATCAGCAGATAAGGACAAGGACAAGAAGACAAAGAAAAAAGGCAAGTTCAACACTAACTTCATCCATTGTTTAAGTCAACCACAAGCATGTAACAAAGGTTTTGTCCTCTTCAGCAAAGGCAGAGGAAAGTGATGATTCTGAGTCAGAAAAAGAAGAGAAATCTAAGAAAAAGAAGGGCAAAGGGAAGAAGAAAAAGGTATGAAACGTTTTCCACATTGTGTCCTGTTAGCCACACAGGAAGACATTGAGAGCGAACCAAAATGTACTTCCTGTTCCTGATCAGGAGAGATCTCCCTCACCTGAGATTGAGTTTGACAACCTGGAGAAGTTTGTGATGCAGCCGGCTCCTCAGGGCGTCACCGTCAAATGCAGAGTGACTCGGGACCAGAGAGGGATGGACAAAAGCCTCTACCCTCTGTATTACCTGCATCTGGACAACGACAAGAAGGTCAGCCATGTTACAGTTAAATATAAACTGTATTGTGTACACCACCGTTCAAAGTTTTGGGGTTGCCTCGGGCAATTTCACACTTTTCTCCATGTGCTAACATAATTACACAAGGTTTTCTAATCATCAATGAGTCTTTCAACACCATCAGCTAACACAATGTAGCATTAGAACACAGGAGTGATGGTTGCTGGAAATGTTCCTCTGTACCCCTATGGAGATATTCCATTAAAAATCAGCTGTTTCCAGCTACAATAGTCATTTACCACATTAACAATGTCTACACTGGATTTATCATTCATTTAATGTTGTCTTCATTGAAAAAATAAGAATATTTCTAAGTGACCCTAAACTTTTGAGCGGTAGTGTACAAACAAGTACTGTAAAAAAGAAAACTACAGTCTATTCAGCAGAGTTGCTATTCTGATTTGTGTGAACATGACAATTAAAATAGCTATACTTGACTTGAAAATACACATCAGACCAATCGTGTGTACCTCATTATGTCTAAATTTGTAATTGTGAATGAGGTGAAAATATAGTTTGTTGAAACCTCAGGGTTTCCCAGAATACACAGCGAGGGCAAGTCCTCCTGCTTCCTTTCCCTTGGCTTACAACAACTCAGCTACGACCCGCTGTAGCTCAACAGGTTGAGGAGCGACCCATAAACAGAGGCTATAGTCCCCGACACAGCAGTCATGGGTTCAAATTCAGCTCATGGCTCTTTGCTGCAGCTCCTTCCCCCATTCTTCTCCCCACTTTCCTGTCTCTCAATAAAGCCAGAAAAAGGCCAAGAAATATAACTTAAAAAAGAAGAAACAATCAGCTTGTGGTAGTTCTGTGAGTCACACTATTCAGCTAATAAACAAGTTTATATTGGCCAAATGAAGAATTAATAGCAGTGACTATTCACAGAACAATGTAAATGTAACTGGTACAGGAATGAAATATGACTTAGGACAATGAACTAGCAAATCGTTGAGACAGTTCAAAAATTTTACTGCAAAATGCTGCCAAAACACAAATGATGAACAACATGCAACAGCAGCACTGCCACTAGTTCATTTAATTATTTGAATTTCTAATGATAATTGATAGTTTGATTGTTTTAAACAGTTTTCTTTCTTTCTTCTTTGCAGACATTCCTGTTGGCTGGGAGGAAAAGGAAGAAAAGCACAACTTCCAATTACCTCATTTCCATCGATGCCACAGATCTGTCAAGAGGTGGAGAGAATTTTGTCGGGAAGCTGAGGTACATTTTTCAAAGCTGCACACAGAATATGTAATACCAGCCATAAAGAGGAATAGTTTACACAGTTTTAAATAAATGATTATTATTGTTTTATACATTCCTCAGGTCAAATTTAATGGGGACTAAGTTCACAGTATTTGACAACGCTCTGAATCCAGAAAGAGCACTTCCAGACATGTCTAATGCACGCCAGGAGTTAGCTGGCATCATCTATGTAAGTTATTTCTGCAGCTTGCCACCTTTCTACAGTGCATTTCAGGAATGACATAAAAACAGACGTGGAAAATGTAGAAGTCCTAATTTTGCTTGTTTCCGGCTTCAGGAAACAAACGTTTTAGGGATGAAAGGGCCGAGAAGGATGACAGTCGTCATCCCAGGAATGGACAAGGACAACGATCGAGTGCCACTCCGACCAAGAAGTGTAAAGACATCAGATGGATGGATGGATGGATGGATGGATGGATGGATGGATGGATGGATGGATGGATGGATGGATGGATGGATGGATGGATGGATGGATGGATGGATGGATGGATGGATGGATGGATAGATAGATAGATAGATAGATAGATAGATAGATAGATGCTGCAGAGGAGAAATTTTTGATGTTACAGCAGCAAATACAGGAAATAGTGCATGAAAAAGAAAAAATAGCAGCACACAATGCACACCATGCAGAGATATAATGATTTTCTCCTTCTAGAAGAAACATAAATGTTTACAGAAAGGTTTCTGTGAAATTGCACATTGTTCTTATATACATATAGATATATACCGTCCTATGAAAATGTTTGGGCACCCATGAGCTAATACCATGTTTTATAAGGTTTTGAAATGAAAAGAAAGAAAGAAGAAACTATCACCCTACGGCAGAATAATGAAAGTTCAAATATTAACGTTTCCTTTTTTTTGATGACCTTTAAAAGTCGAGAGCATTTTGAGACATGATGAAAGTTTCTGAACTCAACAACCGTAGAAGCCTGTAAGCTACTGAAAGAAAATGAAGTCAACCAACGCCTGTGAAGCAAAGATGTCAGATAAGGTTATTTAGAAGGATATTTGAGTTAGTTTTCACTGAGAAATGGCTCTTGCAGACTTGTGAAAGTTAAGACAAAATCTGGGAGATATAGAAGACTTCCAGATAATTGTGCATTTATACCAGGCAGAGGGTCAAAGCAAAAGCCCCCTAAGATTACAACAGTCTACATGATGAAGAAAGCCTAATCTGCAGCCTCATCACAAAGGTCAGTGTCTGAACTCTGCAAAGAAACATCTGGAGTCATTCTGGGATCAAGTGTTGCGGATTGATAAAGTTAGAAGTGGACTCTTGGGCCACAATCATGAAAGGAATGTTTGAAGAGAAAATGGAGCAGCACGGGGGTGTAAATATCCTGCAATGAGGTTGTGAGGCAGCCAGTGGTACAGATAAAGAGAATAATGGATTCCACCAAGTCTCAGCAAATTCTGGGTGAGAATGCCATGCAGGCCGGTAAGAAACTGAATCTGGAAAGAGACGGGCTTCTACGTCAGGGCAAAGATCCAAAGCAGACGATAAAATCCACCATAAACTATTTAGAGAAACACAAGCAGAAGCCTTTGGAGCAGACCTCACAGAAATATCTCAGAACTCCAAGTGATTTACAAGGTAGAGTCCAGAACAGAAAGAGTCTCCATTGACTCCAAAGTGCATTTGAAAGCTACAATAGCAGCTTAACTTATGTAATAACTTAGTAAATGTCAGCTGCTTTCTAATTGGAAAGAAGGAACATATTACAGATGATACATTTTTGTAGAAGGCATGTCCTTACTAGTGAACCTTCAAAACAGTTCACACATTAGTCCTCCTCAACAAATGCTCGAAAGATGATCTCCATAATTCTCACAGCTCGATTTGTGTTCATTTTACTACGAGACAACTCCAGGCTAGTCTGTACAATCATGTTGCTTTTTCTTGATATTCACTGACGAATGTTTTCTGAATTGTTTGCAGGATTGTGACGGCTTGTTGATAAGGCACCAGAACAGAAGGATGGAGAATCTGATCGAGCTTCACAACAAGACGCCCGTGTGGAACGAAGAAACGGCGTCCCACGTGCTGAACTTCAACGGCAGGGTCACCCAGGCCTCCATCAAGAACTTCCAGATAGTCCACAGCAAAGACTGTGAGTACTGTGTCCTCATCTCTGTTTGTTCACGTCTACACGTTAATGTATTGGACAAAGAAATACGCAGCAGGCTACTGGCGAGATACAACTAAGGAAAATAGTAAAGATCAGTTCGTTAGATGTACTTTCTCTTTAGTTTTATCTGATAAGAATGGTACACTTTAGATCAATAACTAGACCATAGAACATTTTGACATCTCATAAAGACAGGCATCCAACAAGCATTAAGGACTCTTTATCAAAGTACTCATTAATAAGAACTAATTTTAGCATTATTTGCCCAATTCTTGGCTCCAAGTTTTGAAAAACAAACTAGGACGTTTTTTTTCCTTTTATTGCTTTTCAACATATTGCTTTTCAACATTAAATCATGCTCAGTTTAAGAATTTACCATTAACCCTGTGCAAAAAGTCTGAAAAAATTCCAAAAATTCTGTAAAAAATTCCCCAAATTTCAGAAACTATGCACAACCTTCAGGAAGAAAATTCCAATAATTCCCTAACAGTTTTATTTTTAAAAAATCCCCCAAATTTGGCAAGAAAATTCTTGTAAATATTTTTTAAAAAACAGCAAGAATCTTCAAAAAAATCCTAAAAATATCTAAAATGATTACATATATCAGTAAAACTTATAATATTTTAAGAAACATTTCTTTTTTAGGTTAGAGCAGTGAATGTTCTTAAAGAAAAAATTTTTTTTAGGTTAGAGCAGACTTTAACCATCCTGTTGTCTTCATTTATGGGCACCAAAAGAAAAATTGCTCCGTTGTCTGAAAAAAATCCACACACACTGCAAAATAGTCCCCAAATTTATAAAAATTTGCAAAATCTTCAGGAAGAATATTCCAAAAATTCCTTAAAAATATCCTTTAAAAGTTTTATTTAAAAAAATCCCCAAATTTGTCAAGAAATAAAAAATTTTAAAAATAAAAAAATTAAAAATGTAAATATTTTTGAAAAATGAACAAAAATCTTCCAAAAAAAAATCCTAAAAATATCTAAAATGTTTCCATATATATCAGTAAAATGTCCAATATTTTCTTTAAGAACATTCACAAAAAATCTAAATCCAGTGAAATTCGCAGTATTTTGGTTGATTTTTGTTGAATGTTCTTAAAGAAACATTTTTTAGCATTTCTTTTTTTCCCATAAAAAAATGTTCAAAAATTTCCCAAAAATGTTGAAAATGTGGACATAAAAATATTTTTTTTCCCCACATTTTCAAACTTTAAAACGGGTCAATTTGGCCCGCAGGACGACACGAGGGTTAAATCCACTTCATTTAAAATGTTCTTTGCTTTTTCCAGTGGACTACATCGTGATGCAGTTCGGTCGGATAGCCGATGACATTTTCACGCTGGACTACAACTACCCGATGTGCGCCGTGCAGGCCTTTGCAATCGCACTCTCCAGCTTCGACGGCAAAATCGCTTGTGAATAACGCAAAGATTCTCAGCCGCCCGCTCAAACTGAAATGACTATGCAACAAGCCCGCTGTCACATCAGACAAACCCATGTCTTTGGACTAGGAGCTGGTAACAAACGATGGTTCCCTCAACCTGCTGCTGCTGCTGACTTCCCCCTCCAGGTGTAAGAAGCAAAATCACTCTCATATTACCTGATCTGGTGCACGAAAGTCTTATTTTGTGTCTTGGTAATTCAGCGGAAAAATCTGACTCAAAGGACTCCATTGACTGGAGAGTTAGGATGACGTTCCGCTGCAGTGATGGAGGTGTTTATAGATTAATAACGTCAATAAAAGATGCTAACCTCTGTTATGTTTTGGCTTTGTTATGCTGTGTTCTGTTTTATTGCTTTGTAGGGCAAATCCCATTAGGTCACCAGGGCCTTTAATCCATTTTCTTCAAAATCTAATTTTAATTTGTCGCACTCTGTGGCGTATCAGCAATCTGCACAAAGGACACATTGTGACTCAGACAGCATAAAAAATAAAATTAGTCTCATCTGAAGCTCATTTAATCTCATAACAGCCGTCTTTCTTGGCGCACTGTCCGTCTGTGGTGACTGTGAATCTATTTTAAATATTTTTGATTCATAGAAGTTTATTTCGTGGCTCTTTATTTTAGGTGTTGTAATGTTAACGTGCGATAATTCAATGTAAGTTTTATTTCTCCAAAGATTTCTTTCGTCCGTCTCAGACTTCAGCTCTTGTAGGTTTTTCTATCTATATGTTTTTGGTTTCAGCATTTGTAAAAATCAGTCATTTACCTGAACTCTGCCTTCGTTACATTTCTAGGCTTGTTGTCTTAACGCATGTCAATTAAATGTCTTTGAAGTCAAAATGTTTGTTTGTCAACTGCATCTTGTTTTGCAGTTAGGATGTAGCACAAATCACACAGATATACACGTGGACAAAATAGTTGGTACCCCTCGGTTAATGAAAGAAAAACCCACAATGGTCACAGAAACAATTTGAATCTGACAAAAGCAATAATAAATAAAAATTCTATGAAAATTAACCAATGAAAATCAGACATTGCTTTTGAACTGTGGTTCAACAGAATAATTTTTTGTAATAAAACTCATGAAACATGCCTGAACAAAAATGATGGTACCCCTAGAAAAGACTGAAAATAATGTGACCATAGGGACATGTTCAATCAAGGTGTGTCCTCTAATTAGCATCACAGGGGTCTACAAACTTGTGATCAGTCAGTCGGCCTATTTATAGGGTTACAGTAGTCACTGTGCTGTTTGGTGACATGGTGTGTAACACACTAAACATGGACCAGAGGAAGCGAAGGAGAGAGTTGTCTCAGGAGATTAGAAAGAAAATTATAGACCAGCATGTTAAAGGTAAAGGCTAGAAGACCATCTCCAAGCAGCTTGATGTTCCTGTGACTACAGTTGCACATATTATTCAGAAATTTAAGATCCATGGGACTGTAGCCAACCTCCCTGGACGTGGCCTCAGGAGGAAAACTGATGACAAATGGAAGAGATGGATAATAGGAATGATAACAAAAGAGCCCAGAACAACCTCTAAAGACATTAAAGGTGAACTCCAAGGTCAAGGTACATCAGTGTCAGATCACATCATCCGTCATTGTTTGAGCCAAAGTGGACTTCATGGGAGACGACCAAGGAGGACACCATTGTTGAAAACAAATCATAAAAAAAACAGAATGGAATTTACCAAACTGCATGTTGACAAGCCACAAAGCTTCTGGGAGAATGTTCTATGGACAGACGAGACAAAACTGGAACTTTCTGGCACATCAGCTCTATGTTCACAGACTCAGCAATGAAGCATATGAAGAAAAGAACACTGTCCCTACTGTGGAACATGGAGGAGGTTCTGTTATGTTCTGGGGCTGCTTTGCTGCATCTGGTACAGGGTGTCTGGAATCTGTGCAGGTACAATGAAATCTCATGACTATCAAGGTATTCTAGAGAGAAATGTGCTGCCCAGTGTCAGAAAGCTTGGTCTCAGTTGCAGGTCATGGGTCTTTCAACAGGATAATGAGCCAAAACACACAGCTAAAAACATCCAAGAATGGCTAAGAGGAAAACATTGGACTATTCTGAAGTGGCCTCTATGAGCTCTGATCTAAATCCTATTGAACATCTATGGAAGGAGCTGAAACATGGCGTCTGGAGAAGGAACCTTCAAACCTGAGACAACTGGAGCAGTCTGCTGATGAGGAGTGGACCAGAATACCTGCTGAGAGGTGCAGAAGTCTCACTGACAGTTACACAAATGGTTTGATTGCAGTGATTGCCTCAAAAGGTTGTGCAACTAAATATTAAGTTAAGGGAACCATCATTTTTGTCCAGGCCTGTTTCATGAGTTTATTATTAGGGTCCAAGCACCGAATGGTGCGAAGACCCTATTGGAATGCAAGGAATTATTAGGGTCCGAGCACCGACGGTGCGAAGACCCTATTGGAATGCAAGGAATTATTTATTATTATTATTATTATTATTATTATTATTATTATTAGGGTCCGAGCACCAATGGTGCGAAGACCCTCTTGGAATGCTAGGGTTTATTAGGGTCCGAGCACCGACGGTGCGAAGACCCTATTGGAATGCAAGGAATTATTATTATTATTATTATTATTATTATTATTATTATTATTATTATTATTATTATTATTATTATTATTATTATTATTATTATTATTATTATTATTATTATTATTAGGGTCCGAGCACCACGAAGTGGTGCGAGGAACCTATTGAAACCCTAGGAATTATTATTATTATTATTAGGGTCCGAGCACCAAATGGTGCGAAGACCCTATTGGAATGCAAGGAATTATTTATTAGGGTCCGAGCACCGAATGGTGCGAAGACCCTATTGGAATGCAAGGAATTATTAGGGTCCGAGCACCGAATGGTGCGAAGACCCTATTGGAATGCAAGGAATTATTTATTAGGGTCCGAGCACCACGAAGTGGTGCGAGGAACCTATTGAAACCCTAGGAATTATTATTATTATTATACTTTCTTCGTCCGCCTCCAAATCGGCCTTTTTGATGCCCTAAACATTCACGAAAACGCATGAAAATCGCCACACACATCAGGACCAGCGAAAAATTTGATATTTTCGGGGAATGGCACGCGTGCGTGCCAAAATGGCTCTATAGCGCCCCCTAGAAAATTAAGAAAATTCAGCCCCCGGACAATGTTTGACCTAGACTTCTGAAATTCGGTACACATATGTAACTCATCAAGACGCACAAAAAAGCCTCTTGCATCATTACCCATAATGCAACAGGAAGTCGGCCATTTTGAATTATGAGTCATGTTTTGGACAATTTTGTGTCATTTTTGGACATTTTTTAAAATCTATAAACTCAAACAGCGTCACTCCAAGAGAGCTGAAATTTGGCCAGGATGTACTCCAATCACGGGTGATCAAAAGTTATCAAAACGCTCCGCAAAAGTCTGAAGGCGTGGAAATGGTGAGCCACGGAATGCGGCCATTTTGAAATATGATTCATATTTTGGACATTTTGTCATTTTTGGACATTTTAAAAAGCTATTAACTCAAACACCGTAACCACGAGAGAGCTCAAATTTGGTCAGGATGGACACCAGTCATGGTTGATCAAAGGTTATCAAAATACTCTGCAACAGTCTGACGGTGTGGCCATGGTGACCAGCAGAATGCGGCCATTTTGGATGTCTCGCCATGAAACAGGAAGTGCTGTCTAACTAGCCTGGACATGCATCAATCTGCCTCAAACTTTACATGTGTGATCAGAGTCCAGCCCTAATCACATCCATAGGTCGATATAGACTCACTGTCATAGCACCACCTGGCGGCCATTTTGAATTTCTCGCCATGAAACAGGAAGTCATGTCTAACTAGCCTGTACATGCTCCAATTTGTCTGAAATTTTACATGTATGATCAGAGTCCGGCCCTAATCACATCTTTGTGGCACTTGGTGGCCATTTTGGAATCCTCGCCATTAAACAGGAAGTGCTGTCTTACTAGCCTGTACATGCTCCAATTTGTCTGAAATTTTACATGTATGATCAGAGTCCAGCCCTAATCACATCTTTGTGCCACTTGGCGGCCATTTTGGATTTCTCGCCATGAAACAGGAAGTGCTGTGTAACCAGCCTGTACATGCGCCAATCTGCCTGAAATTTTACATGTATGATCAGAGTCCGGCCCTAATCACATCTTTGCACCACTTGGCGGCCATTTTGGATTTCTCGCCATGAAACAGGAAGTGCTGTGTAAGTAGCCTGTACATGCTCCAATCTGCCTGAAACTTTACTCTCTCAGTTGCAGCGCCTCCTGGTGGATATGCGTGGGCCAGTCGGGCCGCTCGGATGCGAGCGGTTTAGTGGTTGGAAGTCAATAAAACATTTTTAGTTTAGTGGTTGGAAGTCAATAAAACATTAGCGTCAGTCAAATTGAATGCGTCAGTGGATGGAAGTGGTGGTTGCCTTGTGCTGCTCTTCACTTCACTGCAGCTCCATGGCTCCATCTGCTGGACGGACAGAAGTGCAGCAGCTGATGGCAGCTTCTTTGACCTCACGCTGCTGTCAGACCCCAGATTAGGGTTTATTTCAGATATATATAATAGAAAATAGTAATTAAAAAATAAGCTGATGTTGTATTTTTGCAGCAGTGAGTTTTACAGGGTTAAGAGCAACCAGTCAAAGGTTATTACTGAGGATTTTAAACAAAAACATTCAGGCAAACAGTTAACATCATAGGGTGCCTGACATGTTTGTTTTTTTTCCGGGCCGATACAGATTTTTTTTGTAATCAAGGAGATCAATAACCAAGATTTGGAATCACTACACATTTGCAGAAAAAATAAAGTTTTTGAACAGCACATAAAGTTAAGTTAAAATTAAAATAATCACGAGTTGCAGCCTTTGCTTATTTATGTTTTACATGCTGAAGTTGTCCTTCAGTGTTTCACTGATCAGATTGTGCTGTGGGCAGGAACAAGATCAGAGGGAGGCAGCTGCAGCAGACCCAAAGTAGTTTCACATTCATTTATCTGATCAGATTTCAGGGGGCTTTTTTTTTTTTTTTTTTTTTTTTTAAAGAAATGGGACCAATAATTGAAAATATGCTAAATATCAGATGGGATCATTGGTGTCACAGGACATCTGCAGACACAGGTCAAAGATTACAAGGAGTTTATTTAACGAATGAAACTAAAACCAACACAGAAAGGATAACTAAACCAAGGTGAAAACAAAAAGGGGAAACCAGACTAATTGTAGGAGAAAGGTTCTGGTTTCAAAGTCTCTGGTCTGGCAGAGAGCGGAAGAATGAAGAACCGGGCCTTCGTGGATTAAGGTGATTGAGAACAGGTGAATCAACCCCCACACCTGTGAGAGAGATGGATGGATGGATGGATGGATGGATGGATAGATAGGTAGGGAGGTAGATGGACCATAGATAGATGGATGGATAGGTAGATTCTGCAGTGGGGAAATTTTCAGTGTGGCAGTAGCAGATAGGAAAAAAAGTAAAAAGAAAAGCAGCACTCAGTGCACAGATATAAATAGATGCTTTCTCCTTAGAGAAGAAATAGAAATGCTTGTAAAAAAAAAAAATCTTGTGAAATTGCACATATTGACTTATTTACATTTTATTGCAGTTACTTCATGGGTGATCTGAACTACTGGGAGCAGGTTTGATTGAACACAGTCTGACTGTTGCAGGAAGGAAGGACCTCCTTCAAACATCGTGGGTGAAGCAGTCTGTCCCTGAAGGAGCTGCCGGTGATGGTCCTGTTTCCTGCAGGGGGTGGGAGATGTCCTCCATGATAGACAACAGCTTTGTCATCATCCTCCTGTCTAACACCAGCCCAGGACAGAGCTTGCTTTCTTAACCAGTTTCTTTAGTCTCTTCCTGTCTGCAGCCGTGATGCTGCTGCTCCAGCAGACCACTCCATACAGGATGGCTGATACCACCACACAACCATAAAAGGTCCTCAGAATTGCTCCCTGCACCCCGAAGGACCTCAGTTTCCTGAGCAGGTGAAGTCTGTTCTGACCTTTCTTACACCGTGCGTTGGTGTTCTATCTCTAGACATGTTTGAATGTCTTTATCAATAAATGGTCAAACACATGTTGAGTGTCAGCTCAGCTCTTTGTTCCACACATGTATATGTTCCTATGTGATTGGTGTCTTGCAGTCAGAGTGTAAAGAATTGAAGCTGTCAGAGGCTTTCTGTGGTGAAGAGGCTGCAGGACATCAGCTGCTCCAACAGGTGACGCCTTTGTTCTTTGGCTCCAACCAGAACCAGCAATAAATCAGCATGAGCTGCAGCTTATCCACCTCATAGAGTGTATAATAAAGAAACCAAGAGGTTTTAGTTGATAGCTGTCTCTAGTGAATGACCAGCAGTGTCTTGTTCAGGTTGTGAGGAGAAGTAAAAAGCTTACAGCAGCTGGTATTCCCAGGTAGTCTCCCATCCAAATACTAACCAGGCCCAACCCTGCTTAGCTTTGCAAATCAGATGAGATTGGGTGTATTCAGTCTCAGAAACAAACCTACAATGTAAGTTCTGTACCTCACATGATTCAAATCTCCACTCACACCTTTTATTTGTCCTTTGATTGCTCCAGTACTGATTGATGCCATCATTTAAGCCAATTTACAACAACACCTTGTAGGAAATGTGGTGCAGAGGTAAGTTCTGTGCCTCACATGTTGAAGGTCCATGGTTCAAATCCCCACTCACACTTTTTATGTGTCCTTTGGATGCTCCAGTACTAATTGCTAGCATCATTTAAGCAAAGTTAGAGCAGCATCTTGTAGGACAGGTGGTGTAGAGGTAAGTTTTTTGCCTGGCATGTTGAAGGTGCCCGGTTGAAATCCACCTTAGTACCTTTATTATCTTCACCTCCTTAATAGTTTTGTGTACCATCATTTACGAAAACTAACAGTTACACCCAGTAGGAAGGATAGCGCAGTGGTAAGTTATCTGCCTCTCATCCAGGAGGTTTTTGGTTCGAATCCAGCCCAGGGCTCTTTTGACACTTTTTAAGATAAGATAAGATAAGATAAAGTTCTTTATTTCTCCCCACTCCAGGGGAAATTTACATTGTTACAGCAGCTTTATTTACAATATATACATACTTTGGCTGTATGACAACCTCTTTCAACCATCATTACAACAAAGTCCACGAAGGAGCTTGTGTGAAAGATAGCTCACACATAGGTTGTGTGTCTGTCATGTGGAGGGTCACGGTTCGAATCCCCACTGGGAACCTTGCGGAGGATGATAGCGGAGTGGAAAGGTTGTGGTCTGTGGTGTGGAGTGTCAGTGGATTGGAGTTGAAGGGTGGTTCCTACAAAACCAAGAAGTTGCCCGAAAAAGGTAAAGAGCGTAAAGAGCGTAAAGAGCGTAAAGAGCGTAAAGAGCGTAAAGAGCGTAAAGAGCGTAAAGAGCGTAAAGAGCGTAAAGAGCGTAAAGAGCGTAAAGAGCGTAAAGAGCGTAAAGAGCGTAAAGAGCGTAAAGAGCGTAAAGAGCGTAAAGAGCGTAAAGAGCGTAAAGAGCGTAAAGAGCGTAAAGAGCGTAAAGAGCGTAAAGAGCGTAAAGAGCGTAAAGAGCGTAAAGAGCGTAAAGAGCGTAAAGAGCGTAAAGAGCGTAAAGAGCGTAAAGAGCGTAAAGAGCGTAAAGAATATTTTTGGCAAATTTTGCCCAAATGTGAAAAAAAAGCTTGAGCAGAGTGGGGGATTGAACCTGCACTCTCCAGGTTCCAAACCACCATCACTACCTCTGGACTACCGGTCCTACATACCCAAATACAGGCTTTTCTTCTATTCGTCAAGGCGGTGACATCAACACTGAAAGAAAAAAAAACAATCCACAAAATCAAAAAAAGAACATAATCTACCTACAACTTTTAAAGAACACGCTAAAAAACACAATACTAAAAAGTCACACTCTTGTCCTCATCACTCATTTTTACATTTTAACACAATTTCAAAGCCACACAAATCACATTCTTCATGTCAAATCACTTCTCTTCACTACAAATGGGAGAGAACAGCAAACAAATAAAATACAACTTATGGCTTAAATATCTTCAAAATCTCTTTGCTATTCCTCTACATTCAAATTCCTCAACACCACTCAACAATCACCTGCAGGATCTCTTACTTCTTTCTTAGCTCTGACAAAACATCTTCAAGACTCTGAGAAGACAACTCATTTTCAACACATTTGCTGCTTCGTCTAAGTGTCCACACACATCTCCAGTCATCCACAGGCCTCACCACTGATCAGCTGCACAAACTTACATGTTAAACTTCTCCAAAGATAAAATACAGGCCCTTCTGTCTGATCACAACTTTTACTGGTGGCTCATATTTCAAGTTCATTTCCTTGCAAAATCTTTATTTTGGATTAAAGTGGGATCTGTGACCAGGCAGATCACTTGTTTATTCTTAGCATTTGGATTTCACTGACATTCCTGTCATGTAGAAAAATAGAAATATCTTTGCATTGATTCAGCTAAACTAACTGCAGACACTGAGAGGCGTAAAGTTCAACAAATGCTGTTTTTATTTACTTCACTGGTGACATCAGTAGATGCTTGCAGTGAAACCACCACTGCAAATATTTATGCATTAAAGTATCGCAACTGAAAACTCCCTACAAACGTCCACTTCTAACACCACAAACATTGTCCAGAGGAAATGATATTAGCTGAACATAAAAACATGTAAAACAGCTCTGATGCTTTCATCCTGAGCTCCACTCAAACATTTCACTGTGCAGCAGCTCAGCAGTTTGTTTAAGAAAAGCATTTAGGTTCAATCTGTGAAGCCCAAAACCCACCAGCTTTGAAAAATGACACCATTTACCAGAGTCACAAACTGTAAAAACAGAAGGAATTGTTGGATTTTCTATGTGAATGTGTCGCCTCTCTAGTTAACTCACCCGGTTACGTCTCCATCCTGACGCTGCTCTGCTGGACCGGAGCTTCTGGACCAGCCGGGTGGACCTTCCTTCACAGATCTTCCCGGTGGGAGTGATTCTGAGTTGGCCTTGGTTGACTGCAAACTCCTTAAAATGGACACATGAGAGGAAATCGTGGACAAATCGATACAACAGCTTGTTCGGTTTGTCCTGTTCTTAAATGGGTAGAAAACTGCTGAGAGCTCTCAGTTCAATTCAATTTTCAATTCAATTTTATTTATATAGCGCCAATTACAGTCAAATTGTCTCGAGACGCTTTACAGAACCCATATGCCTGACCCCCAGAGCAAGCCAAAAGGCGACAGTGGCAAGGAAAACACCCTTTTAACAGGGAAAAAAACCTCGAGCAGAACCCGGCTCTAATGTGGGGGGACCCATCTGCCTGCTGGCCGGGCGGGTTGAGAGGGACAGAAGAGGTAGAAAGGTAGAGATAGAGGGGTAGAGGTAGAGATAGAGGGGTAGAGATAGAGAGGTCGGGGGGTGGGACACAAGGACCATAAAACACAGCCACACATCTGAAGCATCCAGCATCCAGCTCTGGGACCAGGGACACTCGGAGAAAGGACACAGAAAGAAACAGAGTGAATGTAATGCAATAATGGTATATATAGTAAATACATAGGTAGTTAGAGAAGGGCTCAGTGCATCAAGAGAAGTTCCCCAGCAGTCTAGGCCTATAGCAGCATAACTAGGGGCAAACTAAAGGGACGTCAAGAGGGGAAGTCAGTTGTGCAAATGAAAACACCAGCTCACCCCGTCAGGGTCCCCCAGTCAGCCCTAACTATAAGCTTTGTCGAAAAGGAAGGTTTTAAGCCTGGTCTTAAAAATAGAGAGGGTGTCCGCCTCCCGAACCCAAACTGGGAGCTGGTTCCACAGGAGAGGTGCCTGATAACTGAAGGCTCTGCCTCCCATTCTACTTTTAGAGATTCTAGGAACAACAAGTAAGCCTGCAGTCTGAGAGCGAAGAGTTCTGCTAGGATAATATGGTACTATCAGGTCTTTAAGATATGATGGAGATTGGTTGTTAAGAGCTTTATATGTCAGAAGAAGGATTTTGAATTCTATTCTAGATTTAACAGGGAGCCAATGAAGAGAAACCAATATAGGAGAAATATGATCTCTCTTGCTAACTCCCGTCAGTACTCTGGCTGCAGCGTTTTGGATCAGCTGTAGATGTTTCAGAGAGCTATTGGGACAACCTGATAATAAGGAATTACAGTAGTCAAGCCTAGAAGTAACAAATGCATGGACTAGTTTTTCTGCATCACTCTGAGACAGGATGTTCCTGATTTTCACAATATTTCTCAGGTGGAAAAAGGAAGTCCTACAGATTTGTTTTATGTGTGAGTTAAAGGACATGTCCTGGTCAAAGATAACACCGAGGTTCCTCACAGTAGTACTGGAGGCCAATGTAATGCCATCCAGAGTAACTATATGCTTTGAAAGCAATTCTCTAAGCCCTGACAATATCCATGTGGTTATATACATTCACAGTAATAGCGCCACCTTGTGGTAACAGGAAATTGACATTTTTCACACTTTGATGTACTATTCTTAGTACGTTGATCAGATTCACCTCAAATTTGGTGACATAAGCCAGAACACATTGATGATGATCCCCAGAGAAAATGGTGGCTCGTCATCAAAGGGCGTGTCTGTGGCGGTGCGGCGAATTTCGATTTCTCGCCATGAAAATTGAATTATTTATATCTCAGCTGTACATGGTCCAATCTGGACCAAACTTGATATGGTGGACACCAGTCCGGGTCTGAACACATCCACATTCATAAATTTAAAAATACTCATAGCGCCACCTATTGGCAACAGGAAGTAATTGTCATTACATTTGCACCTACCATTGCCGGAAACTTTGTCATATCAGCTCGAAAATTGGTCAGCTGAGTGGTTACGCCTAGGCGATGCCACAGTGTGAAGATTTTGACGATTCATACAACACTGTTGCTGTGGCAATGCATCGTTGCCGTAATAAACAAACTACTTTTTGACAGGTTAAAAATGCTCAAATGCTCGCCAAAATTACCACACATATCTGGACCCGTAACCCATTTGATATTTTAGGGAAACTGCACATGTGTGTGGCAAAATGGCTCCATAGCGCCACCTGGAAAATTTCAAACAGTTACCACGGCCAGTACGTATGACCTAGAATTATGAAACTTGGTAGGCTTATGTAACTCGTCAAGACACACAAAAATGTAATTGACACCCATTCCCAAAACTCAACAGGAAGTCGGCCATTTTGAATTATATGTCATACTTTTTGACGATTTTGGGTCATTTTTGTACATTTTCAAAAGCTATAAACTCAAACAGGGTAACACCGAGAGAGCTGAAATTTGGCCAGGATGTACTCCAGGCATGGGTGATCAAAAGTTATCAAAATGCTCACCTTAAGTCTGAGGGCGTGGCCATGGCGGCCTCGTGAATTTTGATGCTTCGCCATGAAACATCAACTGCTGTGTAACTGCACTAAACATGCTCCAATCTGCCTCAAACTTTACATGTGTGATCAGAGTCCAGTCCTGATCACATCCATAGGCCGACATAAACTCTCGGTCGCAGCGCCACCTGGTGGATGGAAGGAAATGCTCTATAACTAGCCTGGACATGGTCCGATCTGCCTGAAATTTGACATGTGATCAGAGTCCGACCCTGATCACATCCATAGGCCAATATACACTCTCGATCGCAGCGCCACCTGGTGAATGGACAGGAAAAGCTCTAGAAGTAGCCTGAACATGCTCCAATCTGCCTGAAATTTTACACGTGTCATCAGAGTCCGGCCCTCATCACATCCATAGTCCGACATGCACTCTCAGTCGCAGCGCCACCTGGTGGACGTGCGTGGATTTGTCGACCAGCAAGGATGCGAGGACCCGTCCAACGCTGCTTGCAGCTTTAATTGAATTTGTTATTGTGTTTTCTGTGTAATTAGATATTCAAAAGTGTAACTGGTGTTTTTTCAAATTTTTTGTCTGTAGTTTGATTCATCTTAAAAGTTTAGTGTTGGTCTTTTGTCATTCTTTATTATTTTATAATATTAGATTAGATGTCCAAATGTTTTGTGTTTTTAATGTGTAATTGTTGAGTGAAAAGTATTATTGGCTGTTATAAGTTTAAAATTTATTTTCAATATTAAATCTGTAGATAAAGTCGTATAGGTAGTAATTTTAAAAACTTGTATTAGATTTGAAAGTGTAATTGTATTTTTAATGATTTCATAGTAATTTGTGTTTAATTCCTATTAAAAGTGTTATTGTCTGTAAGATGTTATTTTGTAAATAAACACTGAACTATTTAAAAAAGTGTAGTAGTGTCTTTCACTTTTTGTTTGGATAGGCGTAGTGAGAGACAGCCAGACAACGGGCTTGAAATAAGAGTTAGGGCAACTCATAAAGCATGGGGTTGCGAGCGGGAACCGAACCCGGGCCTCAGCGTTGGGGACCTAGTACATACGTTATTGGCTTAACACGTTGAGCTATATGGGTATACATGTTGTCGGTCATTAAAGGTGTATTAATCCAATAGAAAGTCTAGGGGTAGGGTTAGGGTTAGAAAGGCGGGTCCTTACAGTTGTAATACAAAAATAGGGTTAAATAATATTTATACAATTTTATTTTTAATGTCCAAACGAAGCAACCGAATATTAAGAGAAATTAATTCCCGGTTTTCCCGTTGGATTTTGGCCGGTCTATATGCATAAGGTTATAGCCCGGCCAAAATCCAACGGGAAAACCCCACATTCATTTTAGGAATTTTTTGGTTAGCTTGACTTAGTATTAAATTATGAAAATATGTAAAATTTTATATCCATGTTTTTGTACATTGCTACTGTCAGGACCTGCCTCTGTAACCCTAACCCTACCCCTAGACTTTCTATTGCAGCCGTATTCAACTAGCGGCCCGCGGGCCACATGCGGCCCGAAAGCAACCCTCGAGACGACAAGTTCTTACAAAAATTCCAACATTATTGCGAACATTGAATGCAACACTTGCCGTAACCTAGCAACTAACCCACAATGCATTGCGTTGAGGAGACGTGTTTGAAAAGTTAACATTAGCAGTTCTATACAGGCGAAAATAGCAGCATGTCTTTTTCTATCCTGAAATGACAAATCGGCGAGGAAAACCGTCGGTTTAATCCTGCGTGGACTGACAAGTATTTATTTATTTACCACCAAGTCCGAACGCCAAACCAATGCGTTTACTCTGCAACGAGTGCTTTGCAGCGCTGAAAGATTATCATGTCCCAAGACACCACATTGAAAAACATGCTGCGTTTCGGACAAACTTTCCCGAGGGATGTCATGAGAGAGCGGCTATAATTCAGAGTTTGACTGCATCTTACAACCGGAGCTGTACTACAATGAAGCGGACCTGCACAGCTCAGGAAAGGGCCACTAAAAAGAGGCCGTTCACAGACTCAGAAACTGTGAAGGACTGCATGTTGGCTGTCGTGGATGAAGTTTTAACGGACGATAAAGTTAAGACGAGTGTGACATCTGCTATCAAACAGGTCTGACACGTCAAACATTCTCGCCACAGATGTCTTCGAGACATGGTAAGTGCAACAAAGCAGCGTGCTGTAGCAGACACTAAAGGTAGTTTTATGTATTTATGTGACTATTTTCTGTTCACTTATTATAAGTTTAATATTTAAGAAATACATTTTGTTTTGACAGTTATTTCACTTAGTTGCACTTTATTATGCACTTTGATGTCAGCTTTATTTTGTTTCAAAGGGATAGTAACTATCACTGTGCCCACTGTTTATTTTTTTGATTATATGCACTGAAGATGTGATTGTCTAAGCTGAGACCAAATATGGACAGGGACAAACTCTGTTTTTTGTTATTTCCAAAGAAGAAAAATGTCTCAAGTTCTGAAAAGTTACTGTTAACCAAGTTACTTTTTAATGCACTTTGAGATGTAACCAAAACAAAAGATGGTGTTTCTAATCTACACTTAGTTTTTATGTTCATATGCACCTTAACATGTGCTTATATTTACCTATCAAAATGTGTTGAAGTTGTGTGTTTGAAATGTAAAATTTAAAGAAGCAGTATTTCAGCACAGGTTTAGTTTAAGTACTGCTCGTCTATTGTGTTTATGTCCTTTTGGATGTGGCAATACGTTTATAAACATCCAGTGTCTTTGTTATCTGTTTGTGTTTATTTTAAATGGTTAACTTTGCTCAGTGTCTGCTAAAAACATCCGGCCCAGCTCATGTTCTTAGTCTGAAAATCCGGCCCCAGTGAATTTTTAATTGAATAGCCCTGTTCTATTGGATGAATACACGTTTAAAAGCACATAACATGTGTGTCCCTATAGCTCAACGGGTTAAACCACTGACGTATGTACTAGCTCCCCAACGCTGAGGCTCGGGTTCGATTCCCGCTCGCAACCCCGTGCTGTATGAGTTGTCCTCATTCTTATTTCTGCCCCGTTGTCTGACTGTCTCTCACTACACCTATCCATCATTTAACTGAAAAAGACTACAACACTTATTTACAAATTTCCTGTTTATTTATTAAATAAACTTCTTGAATTTCTTACATCTTTTTTTCCCCATAATTTATAAAACTTTGATTGTTTTAACTTTTTCCCTTTTATTTCATTGCTTCTTTTTTAGGTACTTTCTTTCTTTAATCTTCTTCTTTCTAGATTTTAACACCAACCTTAACAATGTTATAAAGCCTTACATTACAATGAAAAAACTTCTATTGTAACAATCACAACTTAGTCAATTATTCACTTTATCCATTCAACTAATTTGTTTAGCACCTTTGACACAGGTGACAAAACTAAACAAGCACATAGAAAAAAACTATGCTAAAACTATGATGACAACTCACACACATATAAAAACCAAATATTTAACATGTTCATAAAATCTGTTGTGCCCAGGGGATGGAGGAAATTTATTGAAACCTTCTTGGCCTCACACAGTCAATCATTTTCGATATTTACTTAATTTTCAGTCAAAGACAACTGAGAACTGCAGAGCAACACACCTCTGCACACAGCACCCTGTGCTGTTTCTAATTATACAAAGGCATCATATACACACTTCATACTGACATCTGAAAAACCGTAAAGGCAGGGCGATGTTCTTCTTGAATAACAGCCACTCATTTGGTTTCCCATGGCTGGCACGCTAAGGGGAAGATTTTATGGCAGTGCACAAGAACACACACACTCACACACACTCCTCCTAATGCAATCAGTCATTATTATCTGCCCCCATGTTGTACACCATAAATCTACTGGCTGACAGCTGTAGTCACCCTGACTGATGGGCTCCAAATCAGTGTGAAGAGCCCCAACATTGATGAAAGCGTTGGCAGCATGGCACCAGCTGATGGCTCCAATCCAGGCCCAGTTTTATTACTACTCTGCGGTATACCTGAAACACCAGAAGAAGAAAAAAAAAACACACTAATACTCATGGAGTTGATCCAAAACGAGCAGCGCCGAAGCCAAAGACACACCCGTTTGTTTTTCTTTTGTGCCAACAGTCTTGTTGTTTCTAAACAATAAAACGGATTTTTACTGTGGTTTATAAATGTATTCAGCACTAACAAACTGTAATTATCTGATCTGCTTTCTAAACATGATAAAGCTCAAACAGAAGATTGAACAACTTTTTTCATGATATTCGAATTATATGACCAGCACCTGTAGTTGTATATAGTTTTACTTTTAGCCCTCCACTGTAGGACAGGCCCACCACAGTTTGTACTTTGCACATTGTAAATAGTTCTGATTTTGCTGCTGACTAATAAACTATTTTGTGACTTATGTGATTGCATCATAACTTCTCATTTTGTCTGTTAAGACACTGGTAGGAAAAGAGTCAACAGTCTGAACCAAACAATTCTGTATTCCATAATAATGTATTTGTGTTTAATGGGATTTAACATGTTTTAACACAAAGTCCTTTATGGTTCATAATTCCGGTGACTGAATTACACCAAAGCAATACTGATTTATCAAACTGGAATTTTCTTAAAACAGTTGTTTTAATGTTTTGGCATTTAATTTTTTATTTAATCTTGCTAACCTTCACAAACAAACAATAGCATAGACACATCTACAAAAGTTTAGCACGGATGCGAGGACCCGTCCAACGCTGCTTGCAGCTTTAATTTAAAATAATTCTGTTAAACCACAGTTCAAAAGCAATGTCTGATTTTCATTGGTTAATTTTCATAGAATTTTTATTTATTATTACTTTTGTCAGATTCAAATTATTTCTGTGACCATTGTGGGTTTTTCTGTCATTAACTGAGGGGTACCAACGATTCTGTCCACGCGTGTATAATAAACCCTGTTGGATTTAGCAGACAGTCAGCGCTGTCTTAAAATGACAAACTCCTATTTTAGGACTAAGTCTCCACAATCCCTCCGTAAAGCCCTGAACAATAGCTTTCTGTAATCTGTCGGAATAGTTATAAAATATATTTTACGACTGTCTCATCTGCTGTGAGACGGCAGCTGGCAGATAATCAGACGGATTCCAGTTGTAAGTTTTCGAGACACCCACAGTTTTCTTCAGTAGCTGCCTGACATGTCGAGAGGAGCTCCGCCGAGGATGAAAAACCTGTTTGAACCCGGGGCCTTGGGAGTAAGTGAGAGGTGTGTATTCTGCCTGAACCTGCTCAGGCGGTTGTCCAAACTCGCAGCTTAAATGAAGCCTGAAGCTGGCGGCTGTCCTGGACAGATGCTGCCAGGTGAGTCCTTCTCCCCTCTTTGTCTTTGTTTCTGTTGCGTGAGTTGCAGCTGAACAACCTGCAAAACGTGTCGCCGTCATTCTGAAACACCAATCCGCTCGGTGTTAGTCATTTTCACACCATGTTGCAGCTGTAGTGTTCCTAGTGTTGTCTGAAAACGTGCTGCAGCTTCGGTGTTTGCCAACAGAAGGAGCTGTTGCCGGATGGAAAAGTGTGGGTCTGAGTTTACATGATTTATAGAGATACACAAACAGCCACTACTTGAAAGTTTTTTCAATAAATTAGCCTTGAAACGGAAAACGGCAGCATCGGCTCTCAGCGCTTCCCTGAGAGTTACTGCAGTGTAGTGTGAGTATTTACAGAGTACAAACACTGTAGTTTATTTAATGTACTGCATTCAGCTGCTATAGGTGTAACTGTGTATAATTACACAGCAGATTTATGTAGGTGTGTGCTTTATAAAGAAGCAAGAGAGCAAACTATACATTACAGACAATTTAATGTCTTTAATTGACACTATTACGGGTAATAGGTAGTACAGGGAACAATAATAATAATAATAATAATAATTTATTTATGAAGCGCTTTCAGTCAAAGTGCTATACATAGAGATAAAAGCAATAAAAACAAAACAAAAGC
The DNA here is from genome assembly GCF_022539595.1 of Amphiprion ocellaris. Taxonomy (NCBI): domain Eukaryota; kingdom Metazoa; phylum Chordata; class Actinopteri; family Pomacentridae; genus Amphiprion; species Amphiprion ocellaris. The sequence continues at coordinate 36,853,464 of NC_072770.1, forward strand.
AATCTAAGATTCATATGCAGGAGTAAACAAGTGGGTCTTCAGCTTTGTTTTAACCCTCCTGTTGTCCTCATTTACGGGCACCAAAAAAATATTGTTTCTTTGTCTGAAAAAAATCCAAAAATTCAGCTAAAAAATTCCCCAAATTTCTGAAAATTTGCAAAACTTTCAGGAAGAAAATTCCAATAATTCCTTAAAAGTTTCCCTTAAAAGTTTTTTTTTTTTTTTTTAAATCAAACAAATGTGGGAAGAAGATTCTTGTAAATATTTTCAAAAAATGAGTAAAAATCTTCCCAAAAAATCCTAAAAATTTCTAAAGCGATTCCATATATATCAGTAAAACTTCTAATATTTTCTTTAAGAACATTCACAAAAAAATCAACAAAAATCCCGCAAATTTTGCTTAAAGAAACGGTTTTTTTTAGCATTTATTTTATTTCCACCAAAAAATATTCAAAAATGTTGAAAATGTGGACATCAGAAGTTTCACTGTGAAAATATATTTTTTTTCCAAATTTTCAAACTTAAAACGAGTCAATTTTGACCCGCAGGGATCGGAGAACATGAGTGGAACATACGGGTTCTCCAGGTTTGACAGGTACAATGAGGCAATTCCATTTACAGTTTTATACGTTAGAAGCAGCACTTTAAAGTCTGCTCTAACCTGAACAGGCAGCCAGTGCAGTGGTATGTTCACATCTACTGTGACTAAAAATGCACACAAAATGATCTTTTGTCTAAGAGTAGCTCAGATTTGTGGTAAGTGACAGTCAGAGGAGGCGTCACTTTTTAAAGCTGCCCATTGGACTGTAAGATTCAGTCTTTCTGGAATAGTACCTTTGACAGTACAGAATGTAAATTAGAGCGATCTATACCATAGAATCATAATCATTTTAGCCCTGTAAGACCGAAATATAGAAAAAATTTGAGCAAAAAATAAAAAATAAAAATAAAACAACATATATATATATATATATATATATATATATATATATATATATATATATATATATATATATATATATATATATTAGCTAACACAATGTAGCATTAGAACACAGGAGTGATGGTTGCTGGAAATGTTCCTCTGTACCTCTATGGAGATATTCCATTAAAAATCAGCTGTTTCCAGCTAGAATAGTCATTTACCACATTAACAATGTCTAGACTGGATTTATGATTAATTTAATGTAATCTTCGTTGAAAAAACTGCTTAATAATAATAATAATAATAATAATAATAATAATAATGACATTCCTAAATGACTCCAAACTATTGAACGGTGGTGTATGAACTTTCATCATTTATATTGATAAGTAGATGCCTTTGCCTGTTTTGCACCTTGTCAACAAGTTCATCAGATGTTTTTTTATATGCTAGGAGATCTTTCATGAACAAAGTAAGCGAGTGTTCTACCTTAATCCTCTCAAAAACCACCATTCAGACTTTCAGGGTTTCATACGAAACAAACCAAAGAAACCAACCCTGTCAGCCTGCAGGGCGGGGCTCATGTATTCTCCTCTAGAATTAGTTTCTGTTTCATGCATATATGGCTGAACTACTGTCACAGGACAACGTGAGCTTGTGTAGCTATGAAGTCAAAGGTGAGCTGGTGTGCTCCAGCTGCAGCGATTGTCGGAGCAGTGAGTGTAGGACTTTTCCCTTGTTTTTATTGGGTTTTTAGCATTAC